>NW_026897678.1:0-109599 GCF_033153095.1 Gastrolobium bilobum | reverse complement strand
AACTTAGGAATTCCTAAAGCTTAGGGCAAATCTGGGTATGAAAAGGAATGCTATTCGGGTTAAGGAATGCTATCTGAGCAACTACAATACAGGAACCTCGTAAAGGGGCTTATGCATATGCCAAAAATGGTTAAGTCATACCCATCGACAAAGCAAAAAAGAGTTGCCTAATCAAAAAGCAACAACAATACTGCAACGACATGCTGAGTTCCGACCAATCGATAACCTAGACAAATGCATCTATGGCAAAAATCGGAATTAGAGAAGGCAAACAACAAATTATAAAGCAGGATATTCATAGAGAAAATAAATGTATGCAAAGCAAAATTAAAACCGAAGTAAAACCAACAATATTCAAGATAAATCAAAAATGGGCCCAAAGGCCCCAACAAAATACAACTCCAACCGGAATCCCGGCCCTTCAGTCGGTCTTGCTGGCAGGGGGAACTTTCGGCATCACAACCTCCTTGCCGGATTGATCAGCCAACTCAACTTCTTTTTCGGATTGGTTAGTTGCCTCATCACCATCCTCAACAGTGGCAGCTTTTTCGGAGGGTGAAGCTTAAACATGGGAAGGAGAGGCGGCAGCTGGAGAAATGATTCGACCATCAACAACATATGCACGAGGGCTTAAGCCAACCACATTCAAAAGAAAATCTGGGTTCAGAACTTGCAGTTGGCTTAATGCATTGTAGAAGGAACCAGTGATGGCCTTTTCAAGTTCAACTCGGTAGAGTTGAGCTTCGTCCTGAGCCTCCCTCAACTGGGCCCTGGTTTCCTGCAACTTTCCCTGCACTGCCTTCATCTCCCCCTCCGCCTTCTCATACGTGATTTTGAAATTGCTCAAACTCTTGCTGTTGCAGGCAGGGATATACTGGAGCTGGTCATGATCATGTCGAAGTTGGGTCAAGGATTCATGTGCTTTGCCCAAGTAAGACGTACTTTGGGCATATTTTTCCTTCAGCGATGAGAAATCCTCTTTCACCTTAAGCAACTCGGCAACAGTCTTAGCTTTTTCCTCCCGAGAGGCAGCAGTCTCATCAAGGGATCAAAGATACTTACGCTTCAACGAACGCAATGATCTTGTTAGCCCAGACATCTTTAGGCCACCGAGCTCTAGGTCATCCAACACCTTAATTTCGTCAACTGTAAATGGGTTTGCACTGGAGAATGACTCAGGCGGACAAACTGCCTCTCGAATAGCATCAGACAACCCAGATTGCCATACAACATGCTTGGACAAACCGAAAGACGAAGGAGGAGGAGGCGCCATCATCACTTGACGAGGAGAGGATGGGGAACCATTTTTGGCGGGGATCCCCTTGCCTTTGTTCTTAGCTTGCTTTTGCTCTGTCACCTTGGCCTTCGTTTTGTAGTTAACATCCTTTTTCAGATTCAGCTCTGACGCCTTCCTCTTCTTCTCCGAACCGGTTGAAGTATCCTTCTGTGACAACCCGGACGGAGGCACTTTTCTTCCCTTGGTCAGCGCGTCCAACCAACTGGGAGGAGCGTTTGGTTGCTTTTCCATTTGGGGAACTACAGAACAAAATAATGCAATTAGTTGTTAAGCACAATATAAAACACTTCAATATAGCAATCACATATACTCAATTCGGCATCAAGCTCCTCTTGAGACTTATAAATGAGAGATGCAACGCTAGCATGCTAATGCGTCTGAAAGTATGTACCAATGGCGATCACGGTATTAACATCATTGGAGTCTAACTAGGATTCTTTAAAGCGGTAGCTTGAAGGAGGAAATTGGAAATGATCGGATGACCAGCATAAGGGAAATTTACCCTCTACGTCCTTGGTACCACAGTTCTGGAGAAACCATACCTCCTTACCGGAATGCGCGCAAACCTTAAAGAACTTGTCTTTAAAACCTTTAAAAGACTCAGTGTAGACCTTAAAGAGTCTACGGCCAGGAACACCTCTAACAGTAATCCAAGCTTTTCGTTCTGGCGGTTCGCGACCAGTTCGACAAGAGATAACTTGAAAGAAGAAAAAGAAAACCATAACGGAAGGATGAAGAACAAGGTAGGCACAAAACCGCTCGAAGGCCTTAACGAAACCCCACCCGTTGGGATGGAGTTGTGTAGGGCATATGTGAAGATGATTGAGTATCTCCATTTGAAATTCGGTTAAGGGAAACCAGAGTCTGAGTTGAGTAACGAAATCTCGGTAGAAGAAAAAGAAGCAAGGACCCTCTCCAGTTCCGCCTGAACATACGGGTTCGTCTTCTTCGGGAGTTACGAGGTCAAAAATTTCAACCAACCCGACAGAAAGCCCAGCCACGTCCTCCGAAGAAAGCTCGGACGTGGTATTCAAAACCTCATGAGTCACCCAGGGAAACTGGGATATCAATGAGGCAGTTGGAGACCCAGAAGAAGACTCGGCAGAACCAGATTCCTCTACTATCTCTTGAGGGGGGATGCCATTAATGCCTAGAAAAACAAAAAGTTTAAATCAGAAGGAAAGAATGGGCATAGAGTATAAAAAATGCTACTAGATGACGAGCTCGGCACGTCAGAAATAGTAATCGGATCATTTGCCTCACCAGATGCCGACATTGATCCAACAAAAATTGCATGTCGGCAACTCTCTAAGGTGGACTCGGCCAACGAGTCACATCCTTGCTCGGCAAGCTTAGCACTCAAATAGACGCAAGAATAACATGGCACATCTCCTAAGACAGTGGAATGATGAGGGGAGGCACGAGTGTTTGAACGCGAACCCGAAGTGGGCATGTGCTGGCAAGAAAGCACAGCCCCGGGTTCAGAAGACGGACGTGAAGGACTATTTTTCATGAGACCTTTATCCTGGGAAGAGCAACCTCTACCCCGGTGAGGCCCTAACTCCCTATGCGACACTCTGGCCCTTTTCCGAGTTCTACCACCACGGCATCCTCGAAGCATAACTTCCTGCTCTTCTTCTTCGGTCCTGGGAATCCCCCAAAGCCAAAAATGGGCACCATGAGGAATCTTTTTCAAAAAATCAGGATCTTCCTCCCTCTTCCCTTTTAAACAAACAGCTGAAGAAAAAGATTTTTTTCCTCTCATTCGGCCAAAAAATTGAAAAACGCTAAATGTCAAATAGCAAAGGAAGGAGAAGGAGGAAGGCGAGGTATTAACCACCAGCACGACAGGAGGGAACACACAAGTTCTGAAAGATACAAACTATGGGAGCTTTTCATAGGTTCTGGAGGAATAACAATAATCAACGAAGGAAGATATGCAACTTCAAATTTAAAATCATACTGGCAAGAAATTGTTCAAATGTAAAATGACAAAACAGTAACAGCAAAAAAGTGAAGATGTGTGAAATACCTGTTGAAAGAAAGATGAAAAACTGAATTTGAAATACTGGGAGTAAACGAAAGGAAGTTGATGCACAATGCTCAGAAGGCAAACGAAAATATCTAAGGGGAAACAGAGGCTTATATAGCCATGACTAGTGACCATGGGGGTCGTGAATAGCAATGGTCAAGGCTATTTAGGTCTTTCCGCTCGCCAAATCATAACTGCTACAATCGTGGGTGGAAACCACAATTATCATGCGCGGAAACCACAACATGGAAAAAGCCAAGGGGCAAGGGCATTACTGCCAATTTACCCCAAAAAAACAATGATTAGACAACTGAAACGATGCTGCAATAAATGCACACAAAACGCAACGACGGCATAAGAACGGCTGCAGCACGCTAAAGCACGCGGGCTGGAACACGTGGCGTAACGCAATGAATATAATTCAAAAACCTACATATGAGACAAGGTGTATATGAACATACAGCTGTTCACCGAGTTTGAAGCTGACGCTGGGGTAATAATCAACTCACGGTTATTCCAGTACAGCTTCTACCCGATTACACAACGAAATCTTAGACGGATTCCTCAACAACCCGTCCAAGGAAGCAATAGGCATACATGCATGTCCCAGTAACCCGGGTAAAATGCCGACGTTGGGAGCAATTCAAGCATTCGAATCGCGACTCTTTAAACGAGTCCTCTGCCCGACTACTTCGTGAAAATGCCGACGGGATCATGCACAACCCGTCGACCAAATAAATATGCAGATGTAGTCTGAGATGAGGAATACCGCTTGGGGGCAACCCGCAAGTGGGATTAAAACAACTCAAGCGTATTCCTAACTCGGAGTAGCAATATGGTTGATGCTCAACCAGCAAGGCAACACGAGGGAAATGGCGCTACACATAACGAAGGTTAAGAACTCGAAAGCAATACGTATGCCGACATTAGGAAGAAACCCGACAGCTCGAGATTGTACCCGGCCCAAACAGTGGGGTACGCAAAATATCTCACCGGGTTGATGCTCAACCCGTCGACATAAAGGGGAAAGGGACATCCTGTGGGGAAAAAATTCCCTCATAAGCAGAGCATACAAGTCTACAAAAATGCAAACACATTCAGGGGTAAAAACCTGGAGAGATGCACTCATAAGTTCATCCTGACTACCCGGACACCCAGGTAGCCGGGCTGAGGGGCAACTGTTATGGACCCGTATAATGAGCCCATTAAGTAGCAAGCCCAACAAGGGGCAATCCAAGATATGTATTGATACATATAAAGGATAGATATCCAATTATAAGGATACTAATCCTAATACGACAGCATAACTATCAGGCCTGGACCCTCATCAGAGGAACCAAAGGCCCATCCACACTATTCACAGGTAACCTCTATAAATACAAAGGTAAACCCTAAAGGTACGTAGGCTCTCTGATCTCTTACTGTTATGCTGTCACTGTACGCACACACACACCCCATTGGCTAACGCCGTTATAGTATTCTGTGCACAGTGATCTGTTTGACTCAAGGGTATCTTCTTTATAGATATCTTGGAGAGGACACTAGATCCAATATCAACGTACTAACCTATTGAGCTAGATATCTCTGTTTCAAGAACAGAACAAAAAGTATTAATAATTTTGGAGCACGCACCTCACAAAACAAAACTAGGGTTGTTTCAGAGGCCAGGAATAATCAATATATTAGTAAGACATGCAAATGAGACAAAGTTATGGTAGGTGGTGTGGTAGTGGTTATATTAAACAAAAAATATATTTTCCGAGGCTTACTTCTATTATAAAAAATGGAATAACAAATTAGAAAATGGGAGTGTGATAAACATGTTCAGACGAAGAACAAATACATACCACGAAATAGAAAAAAACAAGAAGTTTCCTCCACGTTGCAAACTACTATGATACACGTTTTTGTGTTGTTAAAGTCCAGTGACTATGAGGCTATGACTGTGACTAGTACTGTAGGGGTGAGGGATTTTGTGTTCTCTTAGTCTTAGGATCTCTTTGGATAGGTTTTTTTCCTTTCAAAATCTGTTTTTTTTTTCTTTCTTGAAAAAAAAAGTACTTTTCAATTTTAGTTTATTTAAATAATTGCTTTAAAAAAAAATAAAAGTTAAAAATTTACTTTTTTCAAAAGTTAAAAATTTTAACTTCTAAAAAAAGGTAAAAGTCAAAAGTTAAATATTTTTTTCAAAAATTAAATATTTTTATAAAAATATAAATAACTTTAACTTTTGTAAAAAAGACTTCTAAAATAAGAAAGAGATAAAAATTACTTTTTTTAAAAGAAAAACAAACGAGCTCTTAGTCGTAAAGAAATTTGTTTTAAAACTTTTATGTCTTGATATTAACCTTGACGAATGAAGTTAATTAAGAGATTTTTTTTATGTTGCTAGATCAAACACGTTATTTTCACTTTTACATTCCCAAAATTAATTTAAGAGTAAACATCCTTTTTGGTCCCTGGCAATATTTACGAAATCATTTTTAGTCCTTGAAAATAAAAAAGGACCAAATTGGTCCCTAAAATTATGAAAAAAGGGGCCACGTTGGTCCTTATGTCAACTCTTCTGTCACTAACGTGACCTTTTTTACATACTGTTAGGGACCAATTTGGTTCTTTTTTATTGCCATGGACTAAAAAGGATTTCGTAGATATTGTCAGAGACCAAAAATGATGTTTACTCTTAATTTAATTTTTTATTGTTTTGTATTAGTGAGGTGGAAAATGTCTATGAAGTTGTCAAAGAAAATAGGGAGAGGAAAAAACTTACTAATCCTCCGTTGCAAGCATATTGTATGAATGCATACAATAAGATAGTGGATCACAAATCGCCTTTACCTACCCAAAAGGACTCATTTTAAGCACTTTCTTATCCTTAATTAATTATATATGTTTTATTTAAGTACATTATTTTATGCTTTTTTTATATTTTTCCACGTTTCATTTTTTTCTAATATCCTATGCTAGTTATACTTTATCAATTTTCTTTTTAGACTTCAATCCCAATCAATTAGTTATGTTTATTTGTTATTATTACTTAATTGTCAGGCAAAAATGATTATTTGGCCTTTTAACTTTTTTTCCAACTTGGTTCCGTAACTATTTCTGACCTCTTTGATCTCTCAACTTGTTAATCATTCATTAGAGTGGTTCTTTTAAGAAATTCCTTTTAAACGATTCCTTTATTGCGCATTGCATATGGTGCTATTGTTTTTTTTTTTTTTTTTTTTTAATATTTTGTCGCAATAATTGAAGATCCCAGAGAATATTTGAAGGAATTAGATTTTTGGACCAAATTAGTCACATAAGTACGTCGCTTCCAGCACATTTGAAATTAAAGGGCAAAACTAAAACTAAAAATATGTAAACGGTTTAATAAAGAAGAGAAAATCCGACAACTTAACTTGTCTTTGGCCATCCAGCACAACAGGAAGGAGGATAGTCCTAATTAAGTTAATACTTAATACAATGCTAAAGGAAAGTAAGGTGGCCAAGTAGGAACAACTCTACTCAATAATATAATCATAGCATTGTAATAAGCTCTCCCCGATTAGGGGTGTTCGTGGTCTGGATTGGATCGGTTTTGGAAAGAAAAATTATCTGATCCAATCCCTTCGGTTTGATCATGTAATCATCCATTCGGTTTGAATTTTTTTTCAAATCTGACCCGATCCAATCCAATTTTTTTCGGTTTGGATTGTATCGATTTTCGATTTTTTGAAAATCCTAAAATTTGTTTCATGGTTATTGTGCAAATAACATGTTTTGTATAATAGGCTTTGTAAATTATTATTTTTTGAAATACAAAAGCATCAGTAAACGATAAATATAGTTTTTTTTTTGGAAATGAAATATGAAGCTCTACACAGATGAAATTTTATTGATGAGATGTGACTAGGTTTTTTCTTAGGTTTAGTTGATGGGTTAATGGGTCTTGGGTTTAAAAATTTTGGGCTATGATTGGGGAAAGACCCAAGTAGGTAAAGGGGAATTAATATATTGGATTGGTTAGGATTGGATCGGTTTTCATCAACCCATCCGAAAATCGATTCAATCCAATTAAAATTTGCGGTTTTTTTTTCGGTTCTCGATTTTTCGGTTATCAGTTTTCCGGTTCGGTCACCGCGGTTTGAATCGGTTTGGATCGATTGATGAACACCCCTACCAATGATCGTGCTAGAATCTAGAACCTAATCGAGCCTGTGTCATATTTCCTATTTAAAACATGAGAAATATTTTCTCATGTTGTAAGAGAGTTATTTTTTCCTATTAGTGACCTTTCGATTTTTGTGCAATATTTTCTTTTATTTTTTTATTTTTTAATAGATGTGGGTCTCACATAAAATATGTCTACATCATAAGAAAAATTTCTCCTATCGCATGAGAAAAATCAAAACTTAGGGCCTATTTGGTGTGACGTATAAGGCCTGATAGTATAAGCTTATACTATAGGTTATTACATTCTCAGTTGTTTGGTGTGACCATCGTATAGTATAAGCTTATACAACAGGATCCCTTAATACATCAAAACGATGTATAACTTAATCCGACCTAAGGGAAAGGGATAAGGTCTGAAAAGAGGTTGGTGTATTAATATTGTTGACCAGTGATCAATGTAATTCTCAAAAATTAATATATTATTTTAATATTAATATATTAAAATAAAA
Organism: Gastrolobium bilobum; assembly: GCF_033153095.1. Classification (NCBI taxonomy): domain Eukaryota; kingdom Viridiplantae; phylum Streptophyta; class Magnoliopsida; order Fabales; family Fabaceae; genus Gastrolobium; species Gastrolobium bilobum. The sequence goes on along the minus strand of NW_026897678.1, from coordinate 101,603 downwards.
ATTAATTTTTCAATATATTAATTTTTAAAATACTGAATATTTTTATTTTTATAAAAATTAATTTATGTTTTGGACACACTGATCAATAAATTTTTATAAAAATTAATATCATATGACATTTTTTGAATAATTATATAAATTATTTATTAAAGGATATTTATTTTTATCCTATATAGTATTATACAGTGCATTATCAAATACTAGATGATATTATCTTCCAATATATTATTTTATACAATATCGTGTCAAACGCTGGATAGTATTAAAATTCAACCAGGTCTTATACAATCAGGCCTTATACTATCAGGTCTTACAATATTAGGCCTTATCCTATACTATGCACTAAACATGCCCTTAGGCTTGTTTGGTGTGACGTATAAGGCATGATAGTGTAAGTCTATACTATATGTTATGACATTTTCAGCTTTTTCGTGTGACCATCGTATATTATAACCTTATACAACATAATCCCTTAATACATCAAAACGATGTATAACTTAATCCGGCATAAGGGTGAGGGATAAGGTCTGATAAGATATTGATGTATTAACATCGTTGACCAATGTAATTCTCAAAAATTAATATATTATTTTAATATTAATCTATTAAAATAAAAATTAATTTTTCAATATATTAATTTTTAAAATATTAAATATTTTTATTTTTATAAAAAATAATTTATATTTTGGACACACTCATTAATAATTTTTTATAAAAATTAATATCATATGACATTTTTTGAATAATTATATAAATTCTTTATTAAAGGATATTTTTATTAAAGATATTTATTTTTATCATATATAGTATTATACAGTGCATTATCAAATACTAGATGATATTATCTTATACAATATTTATTTTATACAATATCGTGTCAAATGCTGAATAGTATTAAAATTCAATTAAGTCTTATATAATCAGACCTTATACTATCAGGTCTTATACTATTATGTCTTATCCTTACTATGCACCAAACATGCCTAGCATGTATAGTTCTTGGGGTTTATTTAACACACGCTAAGTTGTTTTCATAAGGAAAGTACCATTTATAGGTTGGAGTCTCTTAAAGCTCAATCCAATCGCCATACGTTTTATTTGTTGACACGCAGTGTTCCATCTTACCAAATGAATTTTATGACTTTGCCTAACATGAACATTTCGATTGGGTCATTCAAAAACAAATAACAAGAACAAAAAAATAAAATAAAATAAAATAAAGAGGAATGTTATATTTTCAAAATTTTCCCTTACAAACTCTAATAATAAGATATTAATCGTTAATTTTCATTAATCTCACGATTATAATTTATTAGATCACACTTATTAATTATTAATTTCTAATAAATTATAAATGTAAGATTAAAGAGAATAAACAATTAAAATTAAATCGTAAGAGTTTGTACATAAATTTTTTTATAAATATAACATTGCTCAATAAAATATTCATTTATATTCTAAAAAAAATTTAGAAGAAAAGAAAAGTCAGAACCACAGTTCATTTACATTCCCGCTCGCCGGGCCGCACCGCCACCTTCATCCTCAACGATGCACGGTTGCGCCATCACTTATCCTTGCCAGCCATCCATGGCTGCTTTGAAATTAAGTTTTGTTTTGATGGGTTATCAGCTAGCCCATTTGTGACTTCATTGATTTGGTGTACGAGTTCGTATCTATTTGGGCCTTGGTAGCTTGTATATATTAAAAATGCTGTTTTCAATTTAAATAATAAGAAAGATAAATAAGAAATAAAATGAAACACTAATAATAAAATAAAAAGTAAAAAATATTCAATAAAGGCTAAAAAATAATAATAGAAGGAAAATTAGCACAGCTATAATAGAATTAAATAAAAAAGGGTAAAATAAAATATAAAAATTAATAGAAATAAATTAGCTTGAGCTACTATGTCTTTTTACTATATTTTTTCTATTGTTTTTTCTTATCTTTTTTCTCTGACTTTGTGTAATTTATTTGATTCCTTGTAAGATTTATCAACGAAACTTTTCAATTATTAGATTGCTTGAGTAAAAGCTTTCTCCAATAGCTCCCCCAGAACTTTAAGACAAATAATGGCGGAAAACAAAAGTAAAAAGGATAATCGATAACCCTTACGATTTGAGTTATTTAAACATAATTTTACGAGGGAGGTTATACTTACTACTTTTTTTCTTACTACCTCTTACTATCAAATTTTAACCGTTAATTTCCGTCAATCTAACAGTTATAATTTATTGAGTCATACTTATTAATTTCCAATAAATTATAACAGTTATATTGGCGAAAATCAACAGTTAAAATTTGATAGTAAGAAATAATAAGAAAAGAGGTAGTAAGTATAACCTCTCGCTATTTTTATATGTAATTTAGTGCTTATCCATTGAATTTTGAGTAAATGAATGTCATATTTTTAGTCTCAATATTAATAATATGCTTGTAATAGATGTAGTTTTAATGTTATACTTGATTCTAATTATTGAGAGTTATTGTCTATGTTGCTCCGAAACCGACACGGGACACGACACATATTAGGACATGTTTTGATATTAAATAATATTTTTAATTTATATAGTGTATATTATATTTAGTATTTAATAATTTAACACAAAAATGAAGCTAAACTTATAATACCCATCAATTTTGCAAAGAAACATAAGATATCCCAAATATTTATATTAAACTCAATAAAATGATAATCATAATACAATGAATCTAATTATTAGAACAAAAAAGTAATGCAATACAATATTTGAACCCTTTTTTGAGTCTCCACAACGCGTGTTGAGGTGTCGGGGAGTGTCAGAGAGTGTCGAGAAGTGTCGAACACAATACGTTAAGGTTTTGAAGTGTCGATGCATCATAGGTTGTTGTATATTTTTAAAGGAAATTAACTTAGGTGAATCTTGGGAGAGTTTTGGAAGGAGTCAAGGAGTAATGGCGATACACATAAAAGCTCCACTAGTTTTAGCAAAAAGAATAAGGTCCTTGTATGGATTAAGAATTAAGGACTATACATGTAGTAACCTTATACGATGAAAGTGGAGAACATATCACCTAACATCTTGAACCAATAGGTTTCAACACACGTGTCCTAAGCTTTGTAGAGGAGGTCATCATTGCTTTGTGCCCTGTAACCTAACAACGTGTAAACGAACTCCATCAAATGTAGAAGATAATCATCACACACTACTAGAAAATGGGCAAATAGCAATGGGATTTTTGAGATGAAAAAAATCAACGGAAAATTATGACAGAAATTACGGCGGAGTAAGTTTTGTGATGGAATTGGGGCCATCTTTTCGTCGCGAAAAAACAGACTCACATTCTGCCACAGAGGCGTCGCAAAACAGTCACAAATTGTGACGAATGAATTACTCATTACAAAAATGGAAAATTTGCAACGATTATTTGTAAATAATTGATTTACGATGAGCGTATTCCTCGTAAAATTAGGAGCACATTTTGCGACGGTTGTTCAATTTTATCTGTCGTAATTTGCTGTGGTTGTTGTATAATAACCCTAACCTAAATTAAATGCTAAATTGCATTGGGTTAATTATTTAATCATATATAATCAGATAAATTAAGTGAGAGGCTTAATATAAAGGTTAGATTAAATATTAACTAAACACATTGTAGATAAAATAAGTGTGATGCTTAGTTTAATCAATATGGAATGTGTGTATCCATGTAAGAAGACACATTTAAGAGAACAAAAAGGCTTAATTAAACGAATTAGTTTCACTTTTGGGCATAAAGTGCAATTAGTAAGACAGTTGCTTTTATGCATGGTATGTTGTGGACTTGGTACAAATTAGTAAGACGATTGTTTCATTATGCATGGTATGTTGCAAGACAGTTGCTTCCTTGCATAATGCATACGTCGTAGATCTCTGGCCACTAGATTCATTATTGCACACATTACATTGTTATATATTTATATTCTTTATTGTCATAATGTCATGCTTTTGTGCCAAGTGAACTTTGGGGTGGAAAAATCCTCGAAGGACCCTTAGTTTATTGAGATATATATGTATATCTCACCCTGTGTTGTGGGAACCCCCTTTCAAGTACAAATGTTACAGGAGCCTCTGGTGGCAAGTGACCATACTTGAGGTAGATTGTCATATATTAATTGCCTGTCATTTTGGAGTGCATGTCATTTCATCATATGTATATGTAAATTCTGAGGCCACGTGATATATTTTGGAGGACTTAGTGCATGATCATTGTAGTGGTGAATGCCTTGTTGTATATGACTAAAAGCTTTGATCATGTCCCTTTTGTAGCTAGGTCCTTTGGCATGTAATTATCTTGCAGAATATTGTTGTAAATGATTCATTGCAACATTGATGGAATGTGAAGTATATTTTCTCATTTTGAGTTGAATGATAAGTTAATGAATTGTATGTGGGATGTAGAGTCGTATGGTGTGTGGCCATGATTAGCTATCCCTTGTTAATTAGATACCAAAAAATTAGAGGATGGGGGGAGGAAAATTCCCTCAAGTGAACCACCAAAAATAGGGGAGATCAAGTCTTCCCTAGGTGGAGTGCGCTCAATCGCTAATAAGAGCACTCAAGTGTGTTGTGTTCCTGAAATAGAGGAAAAGTCTCTGCCTTTGGGAGCTCAAGCTCGCTGAAACCCGGAGATGGCTAAATTTTTTGCCTCTGGGCGCTCAAGAGCGCTGCTCAATTTCAACATGAACGTAGTTTAATAAAATTGGTATAACTTGAGCTACAAAGCTCCAAATTGAGTGAGGTTTGAACCCACACGAAGCTAACAGAGAGATCTATAACATAGTAGGATATGAGAACCATAAAGGAAGTACAGAATTCCCAATTTAATAAAAAGTGAAGATAGTTTAGTATTGAACTTGAACAAAATAAGAATATGATGTTACGCTTAGTTTCATTTATTCTGCAATGTCATACGATTATGGTCACGCAATTGGTTATTTTGAATTCGATGTTGTTCAAAAGGAAAATAAGTAATTTTTTTTTTTAAAAAAAAATTATCCGGGTTTTTAATTGAACCAATGTGATTGTAATTGACTTAATATCATAAGTAATGTTAACGCTTCCGGGTGTACAACGGGGCGATACATTTTATGGTATCAAAGCAGTTTCTTAGAAAAACTTATGGATTGTTATTTTGTTATGTGAGTTACCTTGTAGTTGCTTTAGGATTTCATTGTGATAGTTGCATGTGTGATCACTGAGTGTGAGTCTGATTAACTCATTTCTTCGTGTAACATGTGTAGTATCATGACGAGAACCCAAGGCAATCCTGAGACAAATAATGCAAATGTCTAGTCAAATCATGTTCTAGCTACTCTAACAGGCACCCAATACTAGTGTGCAGTCTGATCTTGTGGCGGCTACTATGGCAGCAATGCAAAGGGAATTAGTTGTTAGTCGCCAGGCTAATGAGATCCTGTTGAAGACTAATCAGGATGCTTAAATTGCTATGAATGCTATGATGACAGAGTTGAGGACTATGAGGGGTGCTAGAAATATGAATAGACCACCCACTCGTTCTCCTCACTCTGCTACACCTACTCCACATACTCTCCATAAAGAGGGTGGAGGTGATGATGGGGCTAGTCACCCTACGGAGGTTCTACATCCTATTATTGACATTACTACTGAACAAGAAGTTGTAGAGAGAAGGTTGAATGCTTTCAGAAGTATAAACCACCACCTTTCATTGGAACGACTGATCTAGTTGTCGCAGTTAAATGGCTGCAAGCGATGGACAAGATCTTTCGCCTGATGCAATTTAGAGATGAACATAAGCTATTGTTTTCTGTATACGTGCTGGAGGGTGAGGCTAATAAGTGGTGGGTTAATACCACTCAACCTATGGAGATGCTGGGTCAAGAGATTACTCGGCCTACATTTGATGAATTATTCCTTGGGAAATACTTTCCCCAAAGGCTAGAGAAAAGAAGCAAGGTAAATTTGAACGTCTGGTTCAAGGCTCAATGTCAATTGATCAATATCTGGCAAAGTTCAATGAATTGGTGAAGTATGCTAACTATAGGGGTGTCTTGCCTATTATTGCATTCTTAGCTGCTAAATTCCAGAGGGGGTTATCTGAGAAGATGGCCAAGAAAATGGCTAATGTTAGAACAAGGGACTTTGGTGATTTGGTAAATCAGTGGAAGGCAGTTGAGGAAGTTTGTGGAAGGTATAAAAAGCCTTCCAGTTCTAAGGAGGTTAAGGTAAAGAAGTCTGGTAACTCTGATTCTTCCTAGAAAAACAATGAGGGTAAAGGCTTACAAGTTAAGCAATCTGATGATAAGTCTAAAAGGAGAGGTAACCCAGGGAAAACTGATAAAAGTGAGGCCCCTTGGCCTATATGTGACACATGTGGGAAGATTCATGGAGGCACTTGTTGGTATAAACAAAATATGTGGAAAGCTAGGCCACTTTGCTAATGAGTGTACTACCAGGGGAGAGCTAGTTGCGACGGTCTAAGCGACTATTGAACCTCAGGTTGGAAATTGAGTATATACCTTGGAGTCACTTAATAAAGAGAAAATCCTCAGACTGGAAAAAAGATATGACATGAAGGAGAATTTGTTTATAAATTGTTGCAAGTGTGAATTTGGTAGATATATTTTTGCATGATATGCATATGCATGTATTAGTATAGGAAAATGTTATTGCTGAGGTATTCAATACCTGAAAGACCTTAAATTAGTCTCTTCGGTGCGAGCTATTGCTTTACAACAACAAGGAGACCAAATTCAGTAACATAATTAATGAAATGAAAATATTAGGATTATAGACCTAATAGTAAACCTCTAAGGTTAGCTAATAGCTGGAAACCACAAGGGGTGAAATAAAAATAAAGAAAAGTGATTTGATATTGAATGGAAATTTCTTTAATTAAAAGAATGAGTAAAAATAGGGCTTTTCTTAAAGGAATGATTCCTAAGAGTGATAACTCTTGGAAGTACCCAAATTGACCTCTAATTAAGGAATGAATTCCTTGACTGTAACTCATGGAGGGACGAAATTGTTAAAAGGTGAAAATGGTATGATTAGTAAAAGAGCTAATGTACCATTGAATTAGAAAATTATATTATTAGTGAAAAAGCTAATTTACAATTAAAGGTTGAAAATGCATGATTAACGAAAGAGCTAATATGCAATAGAATTAGAAATTTGCATGGTTAGCGGAAGAGCTAGTGTGCAATAGAGTTTGCAATTGCATGGTTAGCAGAAAAGCTTATGTGCAATAAAAATTGAAATTTGCATGATTAGTGGAAGAGCTAATGTGCAATGGATTTGAAAGTTGTATGAATAGTGAATAAGCTAATGTACAATGATATGAGTAGTGTGTGCTTAGTGAAAGAGCTAAGGTACAATTGTATGTTAAAGGATTGTATAATTAGTGAAAGAGGTAATGTGCAATCATATGTGAATGAATTGCATAGTTAGTATAAGAGCTAATGTGCAATAAAATGTGAAGATTGTATGATTAATGTAAGAACTAATGTACAATTGAATGTATAGATAGTAGTATTAGTGAAAGAGAATATGCGATTCAAAATTTGTGTGATATTCCTTGGAATGTCCTTAAATAATGCTTATAAAAGGATAATGTCATGGTAAATGTCCATATGAGATATGAATTAAGGTGAAAACTGATTTGACCTATAGCTAATATAGGTTAAATTGAGTACCATTGTTGAATGAGAATTGGTAACTTAAATCATAAATAAGTTGAGTCAGAAGTGATAAGTACCGTTGCATAGGCATGCTTTACATGCAAGTTAGATGAGACATGTAAATAAGGATTTTGGTCATGCAAATATTGTTCCATTACTTGTATATATTTAAAGTATGATGATAAAATATGCTGAGCACGGAGTAAGATGAAAACTTATATATGTTAGATAGACTGATAGGGCGGGATATGACAGAGATGAGATGTATAGTAGAACTACAAAAATAAATTCGTAGGTAGGTGATGTTACCATCTGATGAATAGATCGAATTTTAGTCCTAAGGTAAGACCAAGGCTACATAAGAAGGTAAGATAGAGAACTTAAAAGCCTGATAGCTTGAATGAGAGTTATTGTGTATAGACATAAGACCGTGAAGGGTAAAAATGAAGTACAAAATAAAAAGAAATTGAGAAATAAGTCTATTCCTATGGTGAAAGTCCAATGGGAAGGCAAAGCGCCAGAATAAACCACTTGGGAGCGAGAGGACGAGTTTCTCCGGCAATATCCCTAGTTTAGAGACAGATATGTTTTTAATTTTGCAAACAAAATTGCAAAAAGGTAGGGTGAATATAATAACCCTAACCTAAATTAAATGCTAAATAGCATTGGGTTAAGTATTTAATCAGATTAATTAAGTGAGAGGCTTAATATAAATGTTAGATTAAATATTAACCAAACACATTGTAGATAAAATAAGTGTGGCGCTTAGTTCAATCAATGTGGAATATGTGTATTTATAACACCTCGTAATTCTAAATCATATTGTTATATTTAAAATATGGATTAAAGGGGTAGGATTAGTGAAAATCCTGAATTTAGAACCAAAATATGTAAAAAAGGTATAACGGTAATTTGACAAACACGTAACCCTAGGAAAAAATTTGAGTAGAAGGTCTCCAATGGGAAAACTAACCCTGGAAATGGATTCAGAACAAAAAATTGTGTGGTTAGACAAGTTTCTGGAAATTTGATGAATATTGTTTTTTACTGGGTAAAAATAATGCGGTACAGTTGCACCGAAAAGCGTGCCGAATGAAAACTGATTGAAATTAGGATTTTTGGAGAAGCGTGCGCACAACGCGCATAATAGCTTAAAACTGTGAATTCACCGAACGACCGGAAAACTCTAAATCCATCTGTCCAAAGACAATTAAATGACTTTGGTGAATATTAAATTTTGGATTTAATGGATAGTTCATGAATTAATGGAAGATTAGTGGTGAATTTAAGTGAATTTAAGTGAGTTTAAGTGAGGTGGCACTTGTGGGGCCCATTCCCACTTAAGTGACTAAATGAGCACATGTCCAAATTTATTTTAAAACATCATCTTCCTCCTTTGATCTGCCCAAAAACGCAACCCCCCTCCTCCACCATTGAAAAAAAGAGTTAAAACTTGAGAAATTCATAACTCAAGCTACACTCAACGAAATTGAATGGTTCCAAAGCCAAAGTTGCTTGGTTTTCTCCCTAGATCACATAAAATAATCCTAGATCACATACAAATGGCCACAAAATTCAAAATATGCTCTAAGCTCTCATGCTCTTCCTAAGGGCCTCTTACCCACCGCTTCAGTGCCACTGCCACTATCTAAAATAAAGTCCATAAAATGGGGTGAGATATACGAATATATCTCAGTAACCCAGAGGTTCTAAAGATTACTCTTCCCAATGGCTCACTCATATGCATATCAATAATATACCACAACATACAAAAAAGGGATAAAACAAGGGCTTTAGTGAAGTAGGGAAGCATAAGGAGTAAAAATACGATGAAGCTGGATGGTCAATGCCAAAGCCATGCAACATCCGGCCTATTGGCCTCAGAATATAGCCTACGGGTTCTCATCCAAGGAAGTGTTCCCAGAACATCAACCAAGGCACCTTCCATCTATATACACCCGAGACTTTCCTAGTGTGCTCCTCAACGGATGACACACCATTACCCCAGGTCAACTGGAACTCCCTCATGGAGACCTATCCAGTGAAAGTCCGTAATGCCCGAAGGCAACAATCTACTGGCCAGAGACACGGTACATCCTATCTACCACTATACATACAATATGCATGATCGTGTTATACTATACTACCAACATACACCTCCAACCACTACCTCCAAGAGGCGTGGTGGAGCACACACGGGGACTAAAACCCAGTACCAAGGGATTACCTGATAAAATCTCCCTCACTTGATAGCTCCAATTTAATACTTCACCGAGCTTGGTACCACAAGAAATGCCTACACATAAGACTTTCCCATTTCAGTTTCAATCAACCAATACATATACATGATTATTAAAGAACTCATGCATATATTCATAACAACTCACCAAAATCCCTTTGGTCAAGAACCAAAGGCAACCAACCAAGCTCAAAGCTCCGAATTTACGTCCGTGGGAGGCAACCTACAATGATCACATAAGGATCATCAATACAAGGTGCAACCAACAAGATTACAAAGCACCAAAATATCCCTCCCCCACAAGTCAAGATTCGGCCATATGGCCTAAATTACCAAACATTTTTTCTTAATTTTATTGCAAGGTTCGATTAACATCCCAAGGTTACCACAACACCCATTCAAGTCCTTAATTCAATTTAATATCAACCTAGCACCATCCTTCCTAAGTTTCCTCAAATGACTGAATACACACACTTACACCATCCAATATTTTTCCTTCCAATTCCACTTCACCACACCAACATACACCTCACTCAAACACCATTCACAACCATACAACCTCAATTATACAATTTTTATATCATCAAACACCACATTCCCTCAATAGGCCGAATTGCTCATGCACACTTACCTATGGGTATTCAATCCAATTTCACACTTTCACACATCATACAATCCTATAATTAACTCATACAATTGCTCCACAACTCAATTACACAATCCTACAACCAAGCCATTTCACAAAGTCATGAACATCATCACCAAATTTTGCCTAAGTTACCAAATAATTTCACAATAATTTTTATGAGTTTAATCACTCTAAAATATAATTCTAAGCCACTTTTATCTAATACACAATTTTAATTTGAGCTCTCTAACTACATCCATCAAGCATGCAAGCTCTAGGGTTCATGAATTTGAATCAATTAATTCAACCAATCAAAAGTGTGGAAACTTACTCACAAGCAAGGCCTAGGGCTCCTCCACAACATACCAAAGCATTGGACGATCAATCAACTCCAAGAACACCAATATACTCACTTTGGCCGCGGATTTGAGGGGGGTTTTCTCCCAAATGAGTGAGTTTCAAGAGAAACCAATGGGTGGGTTGTGTTTGGATGGTGATTTCCTTAAACTTTGGTGACAAACTTTGTTGGATTTGAGTGAGTTTTGGTTGGATGAAAATTTTAAGCAAAGGTTCCCTTCACAACAATGGTGGCTGCGGGTTTGTTTGGGAGGAAGGAGAGAAAAGATGCTGATTTTTGTGTTGTCCAAGGTGGCCTAAGTACACTTAAGTGGGGTGGGTCAACCGCCACCTCACACGTTTCAAACTAATTCGAATCTCCCGCCTATTCCACTAAACGTTCATAATTTCCTAAACTATTTAGAAAATCTAATTTTTAACATTAACCATTGTCCTTGATCAGATAAATCCGGAGTTTTTCGGTCGTTTGGAGAAATCACAATTTTAAGCTGTTATGCGCACCGTGAGCACGCTTCCCCAAACACTCTAATTTCCATCAATTTTCACCAAAAAACATATTTCCTAGTCCTATGTATCATTTATAACTTATATCCAAATCTAGAGTTCAAAATTCATTCAGCACGCTTTACGGTGCAACTCTACCACAGTATTTTTACCCGGTAAAAATACTATTCACCAAATTTTCAGAAACTTGCCTAACCACTCAATTTTTCATTCTGAATCCATTTCCAGGGTTAGTTTTCCCATTTGATACCTCCTACCCAATTTTACTTTCCTAGGGTTACGTGTTTGGAAAATTACCATTTTACCCTTCCTTTGTATTTTGACCCTAATTTCAAGATTTTCACTAATCCTACCCTTTAATCCACATTTAATATATAAATATAGGTTTTAGAAATATGAGGTGTTAGTTTACTGAGATATATATGTATATCTCATCCCGTGTTGTAGGGATCCCCTTTTAGGTACGAATGTTACAGGAGCCTCTGGTGGAAAGGGGTCGTACTTGAGCTAGATGGTCAGATGTTGATCGCCTGTCATTTTGGAGTGCATGTCATTTAGTTTCATCATATGTATATGTAGATTTTGAGGCTGCATGATGTATTTTGGAGGACTTAGTGCATGATCATTGTGGTGGTGAATACCTTGTTGTATATGGCCAATAGCTTTGATCATGTCCCTTTTGTAGCTATGTGCTTTGGCATGTAATTATCTTGAAGAATGTTGTTGTAAATGATTCATTGTAACATTGATGGAATATGAAGCATGTTTTCTCCTTTTGAGTTGAATGATAAGTTGTGAATTGCATGTGCGATGTAGAGCCATATGTGTGTGGCCATGATTGGCTATCCCTTGTCAATTAAGTTCCAAGAAGTTGGAGTAGAGGAAGAAAAATTCCCTCAAGTGAACCACCAAAAACAGGGGAGATCAAGTTTGCCCCAGGTGGAGTGCGCTCAAGCGCTGATAAGAGCGCTCAAGTGCACTAAGTGCGTGAAATAGAGGAAACGCCTCTGCCTTTTGGCGCTCAAGTGTGCTACCCGATTTTAGCACGAACGTAGTTTAGTAAAATTTGGCATAACTCGAGCTACAGAGCTCCAAATTGAGTGAGGTTTGAACCCACTCGAAGCTAACAGAGATATCTATAACATAGTAGGAGATGAGAACCATAAAAGAAGTAAAGAATTCCCAATTTAATAAAAACTGAAGATAGTTTAGTATTGAACTTGAACAAACTAAGAGTATAATGCTAAGCTTAGTTTCATTTATTTTGCAATGTCATACAGTTATGGTTACGCCATTGGTTATTTTGAATTTGGTGTTGTTCAAAAGGAAAATAAGTTAGCTTTTTTTTAAAAAAAAGAAAATTTATCCAGGTATTTAATTGAGCCAATGTGATTATAATTGCGTTTAATATCATAAGTAATGTTAACGCTTCTGGGTGTACAACAGGCCGTTACATATTGCGACGATATTTTTTGTTACGCTTTGTGATTGATTTTGTGACGGTGTATTGTTCTAATTTACGATGGTACTAATTTCCATCACAAAGTTCAAAATATAATTACATACATTTTCTTATACACAAAGTGTCAGTGTCGATCCCTAACATAATGTGATATGCAATTAAAAAAATGGATGAAACGAATTATTAGAGAAGATGACTGATATGCAATTAGCAACGTAAATAGTACTGATCGGTGTAGAATGAAGTAGCAACAAATGAAATTGTCATTTGTAAATAATCTTACATATGTATGCTATAAAGTAGACATATAGACAACTGACAAGATGCTTGGTAATTGTAATAAATGTTTAGGAGCATAGGTCTAGGTCGATTAAAAATTGCAAAAGGCATAGGGAGTTTAGGAAACTGTGCATAAGTAGTAGTACATACTATGACGTAGTCATTAATTTTATTTCAACAAATAACTTGGAAACATCAAGCTTTCAGATATAGAGCTTTAAGCAGATCATATAAGTGATGAATCCATGCAACTTGGTACCTGGATCTCGATAGCAGTCTTCAGCATGTCATCATAATTTTCTTGTGCTAATGGGCGTAAGTTAACCTAACATAATATTGTTAGTGGAACCTCCGAAGTAATCGAACTGAGTATATACTATAGCATCAAGGATCAACAACCACTTTACATGAGGTTGAAGAGTTGGTCCAATATCATTCTGGTTGATACTGTGATGTGGAATTTCCATCTAATGCTCCCAAATAGTCATAGTATAGCAAAGACTAGGCATATGCTTGTAATTGACACAAGGACCATCAAAAGAAATGACATGATTAAATTCGTCCACTTTTAATATACCTTCTTCATATAAGGCATTTCATAAGAACTTCATTATCAACGTCATGATCAATTATCATACTAATTGGGTTATCTATACCTAAAGTCAGACTCTCAGTGAAACTCTTTCAAAGGATTTTATCATAAGACTTTATGTTAATAACATTCTCATAAATTATTGTGTTGATTGGATCCTTTGTACCTTGGGAAACACTTGTAAGAGTGGATTAAGTTTTTTTTTTTTGCGATGGTTACAAAACATCGCCGCTAATTATGATAGAATTTGCGACAGTAAAGAACTTTCGTCATAATTTGATGTTCGTGAGAAAATGTGCACCGACACTTGCGACGGTTTTATCCGTCGCAAAGTTCAAAAAAATAGCTGTTGATTTTTAAAATTCAAAATTCAAAAATAGTGCCAGAAATTTTGACGTTCTCAATATTCGTCGCAAATTGAGATGGATTTTGCGATGTTATATGTGAAGTGAAGTGACGGTTAACGAAATGGTAGGAATCATTTATGACCATTAAAGAGGCGTTTGTGACGGAAAAGTTCGTCGCTGTAAGAACCTGCGCTGGTAAATTATAATTTTAGAAATTAAAAAATAATTAAATAAGGATTATTAAATGAAAGATTTAATTATTTTAATTTATTTAAGTTAAAGCACCTTTTGAGAAAAGGATAAATATTGAGGGTTTCACGGTAAATTGCAGTAGGCAAAATTACCCGACACTTAAAGATAAATAACAATTATTATTTTATTAATTTTACGAAGTTAATGACAACTAAATAATTATGATAATATTAGTAGAAAATATTAATTATTGAAATTTTGTCATTTTCGGTGAAAAATATTGATACTACGGGTATCGCGATCGAAACAGCGAGTATAAAAAAATACCCGGAACTGGAAATAAATTATAGATTTATGTATCATAAATTTTATATGACATTGTGGTCTAAATTTAATAGTGAGTTAAACGAGAGTAGCGCGTGAGTCTATACCAGTTGAGTTAAGTCAGTCTACTCTAAATAACCTAAACCTAGTCACTCACTCTTATTTCTTTTGTTCATCTATATAGACCACCCTCTCCACTTTCCCTCATGGCAAAAAATGTTCTTCTCCTCTAGGGTTTCATCATTTCTTGAGGAAAATAACCAAGACACTTCCTTTATTTACCATTTGATCATCCAAACCTTGTGAACACTTAAGAGCAAGCATTTTAGAGGAGAAAAACACATTCTTGAAGGGTTTAAGATTCTATTTGGTGAGGTTAACATGATGTTTTCTTTTGCTTGGGTTGTTAGAGCCATTCCTACACACTTTGGAGCTTCAAGAAGCCATCTTTATGGAGAAAGGACCCAACTTCTGAGCTTGAATTCGTGCAACCATCTGGGCAGTAGCTTAGAGTTACTTCAAGACCTCAAAAATCACTCATGTCTTCTATTTTGAGCTTTAGGTATGTGTTCCCACCTTTGCTCTTTGAATTTCTTTGAGAAAGATTGAGTTTTGATCATGTAAAAAGAGAAACATTAAGAGATTAAGTGTAAAATTGAAAATCTAAGTGTAAGTAAATTGTTTGGACTTCTGTAAGTGTAAAGATCAAAGTGGAACCTTTGGAAACCATTGGAATGTCAATTATGCAGTAAAAATATAATTTTCTGTATTATGTTTAAGATTTAATCAATTAATCCTGTGGTTTAATAGATTAAATCCCGACTAAATAGTTAATTGATTACAGTAATCGATTACAACAAACTCAGTTCAGTAAAATTAAGATATCTCGAGCTACAGAACTTCAAATTTAGTGTCATTTGGACCTATGTGAAGCTAACATATAGAGCTACGAATTTGTAAAGTTTCGAAGCCATTGGATAATTGGTTTTATGGAAATTTAAGTTTGAAGTCGAGACTTGGTTGTTGGAAGTTCAGTTTGCAACAGTCACCTTGCGGAGAACATAACCGAAGTTATACAACTCTAAATGAGACAAATAATATGTCGTTGGAAAAATTTGGATATCTAGTTTAACATACTAAAATATTAGGATTTTTGGTAAAGATTTGCAATTGCAATTAATGGTAAATACGGTTTTGTGCTTGGGGGCTTTGGAAGAAGCCTACAGTCACAAAAAGAAAAAGAAAATGTAGTCCAAATGTCATGAAATTGTAGAATCTGATTATTAATGGTATGTTTGACATAAAACATGTTTTACTTGTTGGATTGTGTGATTATGGGTGACCCTGTTGATACTGAGTTTGTGTTGGAGGACTATACCGCTACAGGTAAGCTTCTGGTCCTCGGATTGATCTATTGTTTGTTCTACCAAACTCCATAGGAGGTTAGTTTATGTGCATGTTATATTTTTATAAATGATTTTATGCACTATTGTATATTTGAGACATTTGGAAATGATTTGAGGCATAATGTGTTGATATATATGTGGGTGTGTTAGTTACCTACATGTGCAGGCGGCATCCCTGGGTGTAGGGCATAAGGAGACATCTCTTATGTTTTTAGTATGTAGCAGACATGTGTAAATCATACTTGTCTTTGGCCAGTAGATATTGTTATTGTTCACATGCCATGTTATATAAATCCAACATTGTGTATTTTAGTATTCTGTTGAACTTATTATACCTGTAAGTGAGCTTGGGGAGGAAGAGTGCTTGAGGACCCCTTGTCTTACTGAGATTCCTGTTAGAGATCTTACCCCTTCTGGGCATATTTTTCAGGTACTGAGATTGTTAATGTTGATGCATCTGATGGCAAGAGGCCGACATTGAGATTATAGCATGCCATAAGACATGCATTGCTATGATATGTTGTTTATATATTCCTATGAGGCATGATTGCCATTTGACATGTTATGTTATGTTTGTATTTGTGAAGAGCATGGGGGTTGTCTATGCCTTCTTGACCAAACATGTTATTTTAATTAGAGAACATGTATAAGTTATGCTATTGAGTATTTGTAGTTGGTCATATGATGTAATGATATGATTAATCATGTTAGTTATTATTTTGTAAAATGATTTATATGTGAGATAACCTAAGTAACAGATTGCTAGAGGCCAATGATGTAAGTAAGATGATAACTTGAATAACAAGAAATGTATGTTTTGGGTTAGTGATTAAGGTTTAAAAGGATCAATCTCATTAACTAAATATAAAGGAACTTTGTAGAGAAGAGATATATATTAAAAAGAATTGTAATGCCTTAATTTGATGTGTGTAAATGTGAAGAATGTAGTGGGCATAAAGGAGTAATCTTTGGCTAATAGGAGAAATTAAACTTAAGGACGTCTTCTTTTAAGACATATATCATGAAATGTGTAAGTAAGCATATATGTAAATTGTAAGTAAGAAAGTTGAATAAATTAAATATAACATGCAATTAACTTGACATGCAAGTAATGATTACAACTTAAAAAAGAATGGTAAAAAGTTTATTCACGTTTTTACATGAGTTTAGTTAGGGATTAATATGATTAGCTTCCGCATATATTTGTATAATTAGCTGCGCTTAATACCTTTATGATGTTAACAAATCGGGTATACACGGGGTGTTACAGTCGCAATCTGCGATGGTTATTGCCATGATATAATAAAATAGAATGATAGTCAATGAAGTGGTTAGTAGAATTTATGGTTATTAATGACACTTTTGCGACGATGTGTTTAGCTGTCGAAATTTGCGGCGATTAGTGCGACGATATTCAGACTTGGAAATGAAGCGCCAATAAACCCATTTGTGTCCTATTTGGTGACGGAAATTACTATAAGTACCATCGCAATTGTGCGATTTTAATTTTTAAAAAAAGCTAAGTTACTGAGCTTTCACACATCACACTTTGTTTTCACTGTCCCTCACCATCTCCATTCTCACTCCGACCGCCATATCCGGTTCTCATCTTACATCTCAGTGAAGCGAATCTCTCTTTGTATCCCACATCGTCTCTCTTCGAATCCTTCTCCATCTCCCTCACCAAACCCACCAGTGTCTTTCTCTCCGGCCATCATTTTCGGCAAACAAAAACCTCTCTTTCGCTGAAATCATCTTCGAGTTGAAGATCTCGAATTCCATTACTTTCTCAGCGACTATCCACTTGCGGCACTCCCTCTCATACTCCATTTCAGTGACAAGGTAAATCAAGTGCCTTTTTTTGGGTGTTTTCTTATTCTTTTGATTCCAGTGAGACAAATTCTCAATTTCCCCCTCCTTGCATGCAGCTGTGGTCAAGGAAGGAAGAACACACACCCTACTCAATCTCTTCCTCACCTTATGTAACTTCTCTAAGGTCAGTATTGCACTGCTTCACATTCTCTTTTTTTATATCTGGGTATTTAGTGTGAGATTTTTCTGATTGATGTTGATCTGTTGAATGAGGATTTTTTTTGATTTTTTTTACCTAAATTTTCTAACTTGAAATTTATGTGGAATCAAGACATATTACATAACATGTAATTCAGAGATTAAATAGTGGAATCAAAATTACAAGGTAAAAAAGAAGAAATTCAATGTAATTCAATACCATTTTTAAGAAAATACTCAAGAATGAAATCAAACAGAAAACTAATGATTCCAGACGTTAAACAAATTCAATATAATATGTATAATCCAGAAAACAAGTTATAAGCATTGAAATAAAAAAGATAAGGTAATGAAGAATCTTATTGGGATATATCCTGTTTCATTCTCTAACCATTTGATAGCTACATCCAGACTGAAATCGATTATACCACTATCATGAAGCTTCCAATCGATGCTTGAAGAAATCATTTTACAACTGGATTTTTACAAGTCTATGATCACACCTTGATTATACTAAACCTAAGACCCATAGGATCACTCCAATTGTCTCACAAACAATTACAACAACACAAATCATCAAAATAGATGTAGGGCAGCCTCCCCGATAAGCGAATTCTCACTAAGATCAGAAAAAGATTAAAAAACGAGAGAGTTATTGAGCTTTTCCTCAAAGATATGCAAAAGTAGGCCAAATGAGGGTTCAATATGATTTCTATGTGTTCTGGTGTTTTCCTTTTGTAATTCTTATTCAGAAACTCTTAGAATATGCTTATATATGTGCTATATCGAGTTATTAGCCATTTATAGTTATTGTACTTCTAAAAATTCAAATTACTTACGCTTTAAGTCACTTAAGACAAAGAGTAATCGATTTTTTTTTCGTGGAATAATCGATTACTTCTTCAAAGATTTCAGGTAATCAATTACTATTCATCAGGTAATCAATTACTTCTTCAAAGAATCCAGGTAATCGATTACTTCACTTAGGTAATCGATTACTTTATATCAGAAACTTAGTTTTCAGTTGTCTTTTCAATTTTAATGTATCTAAGTGATTTCTAAATGATTCTTAGTAACATCTAGTATAATGACCCTCACTAGTAAGTCTTGAAAGAATATGATGATTATGAAGTTATTTAGCAAGTTTTGAAAGTTCTGAGATAAGTCAATTTTTTATGCAAGTTTTGATGATTTAATTATGTGAATGACATGATAATGAGTATCAAGATACAATTCATGCCAAAAAGTCAATTAATACCTATATGAAATTATTAGAAAAGTTTGTGGTGAAAAATATAAATATGTGACAATCTATGGACTATTTTGTAAATTAGAAAAAATTAGCCTAAACTAGATTTTTATGATGTAATTAAATTCTTGAGTAAATTCTATGAGATATAAGTGATATTAGTTTAAGTTAATTATGAAAAATAAGTCAAAGTTAGTAAAATTCATAGCCAATTAGAATGCTCATAACTAATTATAGTCAAATTAAGTTAGCTTAATACCTAATTCACTTCAACTTGGGCACCAAGTCAATTTTTTTGCTTCTTAAAGACTCATTTTTGCAGCTCTTCTTTCTCCTTTTATTCATGTTGGCCGAACCCATGGTAAGAAGAAAAACAAGAGAGATTCATTATTTTCTAGTTACATTTTGCATTAAACCTATTTCACAAGACATGTAGCATATGATCTTATGGAGGGCTGGGTCTGAAGAGGTTAGAGGTGATGAATGATGCTTTCTTAGCAAAACGTGTGTGGGAGTATCAACAAAATCTAAACTAGCTCTAGGCTCAGGAGTTATAGGCCAAATATGGTTCTGGTAGCAGACATGAAAGTCCTTTCATGGCTAGGAATGACAACTCTTGGTTGTGGAAAAATATGTGTAGACTGGGGGCGTTTGGTACGCGGCATTTGGCCGGATTCCCGGGAAACTGAATTTTTCTAAATTTTAAATTTTCGAATATTATCGTAAACTGAATGTAAAAATCATATTTTTGAAAATTGAGATTCCCGGACAAATAAAAATTTCTCCTGTACCAAACGCCCCCCTAGAAGAAAATGGAGGTTCGTCTAATTTGGGAGCTGGGTGATGGTACTGAGATTAATTTTTGGAAGGACAAGTGGTTAAGTCACCAAGAGCATTGGTTGATGTTGTGGATGTCAGGGATACTAGCATTAATATAATAAATAAATCAGTGGCTAATTGGACAACAAAATATGGTGAATGGAATTATGAAGAACTGCAAAGATGTTGCTTGGGAACGTGATTGATACTTTGTGCAATACTTTAGCCCCGTGTAGCATGGATGGTCCTGATAAAATGGGTTGGGACCTCATGGGTGAAAACATTGTAACAATGATAATTTATATAATTGTATCAATGTTCTTAGAGGTATTGGGGCTCATGAGGCAAAAATATGGAAGAACATCTGGTGTTGGAAGGGTTCACAAAAAATAAAGAACTTCATGTGGAAGGTGGTTCACTGCAGGTTACCTACAATGAGTAATATAACTCATTGGAATGGTGGAGATGAGTCTTGTTCGATTTGTAGATCTAATAAAGAATCATTGTTACACGTTTTAAGGGATTGTCACGAAGCCAAAAACTTGTGGTGTAAGTTATTCCTTGGATAGCAGTGTGATGAATTCTTTAATCTGGATTTGCTTTCGTGGCTTAATAAGTATGTTGGTGTTGGGAGGGAGACTGCATCACAAGGGTTCTGTTTGACAACTTTTTTGTCAAATGTTGGAAGCTTTGGTAGTGGCGTAATGATTTTATTCATGGAGTTTCAATTCCCCCTAATTGCCACGGAGAAGTATTGATTCAAAATTTAGCTCGTGAGGTGGATGAGATGTACTCTTTTGATAATGGTAATTCTTCAATAAAAAGAGTAGTATGGTTTGTAAAGTTGACTACGGACGGTGCTACGAGGGGTAATCCTAGTTCTGCAGCCTGGAGTGGGGTTATTCATGATGCTCATTGAAATTGTTTAAAAAAATTGAACAAAATAGTACAAACAAACATTGTTGTTCATATTTAAGGGGTTAAAAAAATTGAAACTTCATGAAAAGTGACAAGGTTTTGGGGTAACAGGTGAAGAAAAAGCAAAAATCATAAATATTATCTAGTCTTTTCTTTCATTCTCACTTAAATTTCTCGTGAATTCAAAAATTGCAACACCAAAAAATAAAAATAAAAAAATTCAAATGCAAAACAAACTCAGAAACAAAAAAAGGAAAAAGAAAATGAGGTGTTAGGAGGCCATGAAGTTTCAACCAATTTTTCAAGGATAGGATATTGTGACACACAAATAATGTTACGCATAATGTTACGACCACATCTTAACCGTTGATTTTCGTCAATCAACGGTTATCATTTTTCAAATCAAACTCATTAATTAATTATTAATTCGCAATTAATGATAACCGTTGATTGACGGAAATCAACGGTTAAGATGTGGTCGTAACATTATGCGTAATATTATTTGTGTGTCACAGTATTCTATCCCATTTTTCAAATCCAAAAACATTAACGAGAAGATAATAATGCTCGGAAGACTAACATAACTTTGTAAATGTGGAGAAATGCTGCTTAGAGGGCATGGAGTTATATGAGATTACTACAAATCACAATATCTTATTAAATTAAAATTAAAATTACTTCCTTAATTGCATTAAAATCGATAATTCATTTGTTATAAAAAAAAATAAAAAAAAATCGATAATTCATAGGAAGAAAGGAGAAATAGGTAGGTTAATAGGTTGCACAACAGTAACACAAAAGGAGGGAGAGAGATCGCAGTTTTTGTGTAAACAGGATTCTTTCCCGAACTAAGATCCGTTCCATTATTATCAACTTACCCTGTCTCATTCTACCCAGAGAAACCCTAATTCATATTATGGGTTTTCTTTTCGATGTGTTAATTTGCTGATTTGTCTATTTTATTTATTTGTTCATGTTGATGCCTTTGGTTTTACTCTGATCAATCTCTGCACTTTTTTTTTTACTCTGAAAAAAAAAAAAAAATAGAAACCCTAATCATCAATGGTTACCAATACTAAATCTTCATCTAACCATCACTCGCCGACTAGTTCTCCGTTACCGGCGCAGTCCGGTGACAACAACAGCCCTAAGTTCCCGCGAAAAAACTTTCCTTCTCCGTGGGCTCAGGTTGTTCGCGGAGGCGAGCCGGAATCAACGACCACCGGCATTAACCAATCACCGCCGTCGTCTTCATCTTCTTCCTCCTCTTCCCTCACTGCCGGCGCTGCCGACCAAGCGCCGTCGTCTGATTCCTCCCCGAAGGCGGTTCCTGCTTCGCCGCCGCCGGTGGATAATAATTGCAATACGGTTGCTGATCTGGATAGCTCCGATGCTAGTGATGGCAATGCGGGTCGTTCTAAGAAGCCCGCTTGGAACAAACCCTCAAACGGCGTCGTCGTTGAGGCTGGTCCTGTAATGGGTGCTGATTCCTGGCCTGCTTTGTCTGAATCCACAAAAGCATCTGGCAAATTGCCAGCTGAATCGTCCTCCAAGACTGCTGTGGATGGATCACTCTCCACTTCTCAGGTCTGGTTCCAATACATGCCATGATTCTCTGATTAGTTTTAACCACAATGCCCCAATTATTGCTTATTATTATTTATTTTTAATTTCAAATTGTATAAGTGGAAACATAGTATGGAGAATGGATACAGGATATATATGATTAAAATTTTTAAATTTCCAGATATTATAAAATTCAGTCTGTGGATAATTTGGGATGTATTAGGCTCACGGTGGACTCGAGTCTATAATAACAAAACTCTATTTCTGTTTCTGTCCAGCATTATGCTATTATCAAACAGGGTATATCTTGTTAAGGAAGGATTTTATATCTATCTGCTAGCATGACCTCTTTATTATTTTGTAGGGGCCTGTCACATCACATCCCCCTCAGAAACAAGCTACTAGTAATTCAAAACCTAATTCTGCAATGAATTATAATATGCCTAATAGACAAAGATCGATGAAGCGCGTAGGCGGCGGCGGCATTGGGTCTGGTCCTGCGCAGAGCAGCTTCTCCAATCCTCCCCCTCCACCGCCACCGCCACCCTTCCCTGTATATCAGCTCCCTCCAGTTAGCTATGGTAATGTGGTACCTGGGATGCCAGACCCTTCTCCAAGAGATCATTACCGGAATAATAACTGGGATACAAGACCATTAGTTCGGGGTTTCATGCCTACGATGAATGAACATCGAGGCTCCTCTCGCAGGGGTAATTATGGGCCCCATCCACGAGGAGATGGTTCTTATCATAATAATTATAGCAGCAGGCGAGATCACGATCGGGGAAATTATGTGAATTCTAGAGATGCTCATGTACCCCAGCCAAGGATGCCTCCAAGAGGATTACTGAGGCAGCCACCCCCTAGTACTGCTGCATTTGTGGGCCCTCAGCCGGTTGGTCCCTATGCAAATCCCGTTGGTTTTCATGGTGAGTTTATTTCTCCTTTTGACCAATTGTGTTTCTGAAAAATAAAATTTAACTAATGCTCCTTCTTTTTGTTTTTAGAGTTCTATTACTTTCCAACAGTAACATTGGATCCCTTTAGGGGCATGCCGTTCTTCACTCACAGCCCTCCTCCTGCAATGTTCTTACCTGCTGCAGAACCTCCTCTGACCAACTTGATAGTCAACCAAATTGATTATTACTTTAGGTAAATTTATCAGTTTTCTATAGATAGGTTGTAAGAGGACAAGCTTGGAGTTGTGGTAAATCTTCTCCTTTTGTGATTGCAAGGTTATTAATATTTGTTTGAATTCAGGAAACAACCTCTTTTCAAAAAATTGCATACAAGAATTTCCCTTATCTCATCTTTGTCAGGGTTTCACGGGCAGCGGTTTTTTCTATAATTTAGTTTGAAAATAAATTCTTGATAATTGAATTCTCTATTCATTGCTGATTTGTTTTTGACAGTGATGCTAATTTAGTGAGAGATGGGTTTTTAAGGTCCAATATGGATGAACAAGGTTGGGTTCCAATTACTTTGATAGCAAACTTCCCTCGAGTAAGTTAATCGTGCTTGATTAAGCAATACTTCCAGCATCTTTTCTGTAATGCCTTTGAATATGTTATACTACTTGGTTGTATGGTTGAGTAAATTTTTGTCTTGCACTAGTCATTTACTTGCGGTGATTTTCCCTCTCTCTCTCTCTCTCTCTCTTTCCATTGAGGATTTTTTCTTATATAGATGATTCTAAAGCTTATTATGCTGGTGATTGAATTGAATGGGTATTACTTGGTACATATGGTAAAAGATTTTGTTTTTGTAGTAAACTTGTATTGTAATATATTTGGCATTTATGCTTTGATGCCCTTTTATGCCTTAATGACTACTTTGCCTCTATATCTCGCCAATAAAGAAGTTTCTTCCCTTTAAACTTGAATTATTTTTCAATCATGATTCTGTTATCATGAAAATAATGCTGCTACAGATGACCGGCAGAAATGAGCAAACATGGCATTTTTTAAAAGAAATTTAATTTGAACATACTATTATTCTTTTGTACTTTACGATTGATAGTTGTAAATAGCATACTTAAAAGTTTGATATTTGTTTTTTGTACATCATGATATATTGTTGTCCTTTTTTATTGAAATATCCATATTGAATATATGTATTGCTGCTGGTATGGATGGGGGAATCCTAACTTGTTAGGATTAGCTATCTGTTTAAGTGAGCTTTGGATTTGGTGTTTGTTCATACATGAGATCTTTTACCCTCTTCATGCAGTTCAAGTGCATTGGATTTGTGGTAGAGGGATTTATGCTTTTGACTGGCTATTGAACTGCCAACACTACAAGCATAGTCCATTGCAGCTAGTCCTAGTCATGATGGATATAAATAAATAGCAATCAGTATTAGTAACTACCTAAGTATGTATGTATCTACACTCACACGAGCACGCACAACATTAATTTTGCAAGAATTCAGATGCTAGTATATTTTATGTCAAGGAAAACAAATGAAACACATACAGAAATGCATCATTATTTTGGCCTAGTTCAGATGTTAGCTTATTGTGCCTTAAAGAAAAATAAAGGAAACACATACACATACAGATCATTAATTTTGCAAGAGTTCAGCTACTGGTTTAATAGATTTGTCTAGAAAAATTAAGGAAAATTGCTTTTTAGAGTGTGAAAGAGTATAATTAGGAGTCAAATAAGGCAACTGGCTTGTAGGTATCAAAGAATGAAATATTTTCTTATTTATCATCGGTAGACAGCAGTGAGTGGAAGTTAGATGTGATACTCGTGTAGCTTGATCATCCTCTGTATATTGTTCAGCAAGGTCTAGGATTATACTTTAAATTATGGACTCACTACATCGGAGTTGTTAGTTAATGGAAATCAGTGGGTTTTCCTGGTATTGAACTGTCAGTGTTTTTTTAGCTCAAATTATGGTTGAAGTACTTCCTGTGGGGGGATTGCAGAAGGAACAGTTGTTGAGTTATTTGATTGAATGGATAATTCTTTGAGTTGGAGGTGATATTATTTCCTTTGTTAAATGGAACCTTAACATTATAAGGAATTTCTTCATTTAGGCCACTGACTTGTTATTTGTATTTTTCATATGAAAATATTTAAATTTATGATCAGTTGATCAGTTATATGGTTTGCCATCAAGGGTGTGAGTGATGAAATTGGAATTTTTGAGAAGTCACCTGTCTATTGTTATGTTCTACTTCATATGTTGTAACTTTGAATCTGGTGAATAAAACTTTTGATCACTTATGCTCCGATTAATATTGTTCATTATTCTTTTTTCCTGAGCTTGTTTGTATTTGTGCACTCAATATGTTTTATAAGAGATGTAAGAGAGCAAGGATGCAGAACGTCATTACAGAAACATGAAAATTGTCCAGCACTTTCCTTGGGGTATGTTTGGTTGGAGGGGTTTAGAGAAATATGGAATGGAATGTTTATTTTTTATTTTGAGTAATCATTCTCCATATTTGGGAATTTCTTAAAATAAAATGAATAAATTGAGAGATTATCATGTAACATTTTTGCCATCGTTTATTCCTTTTCATAAATCTTTTTGCTCTAGAAATGAAAAATTAAACTTCCTTTTCCTTTTCCTCAAAGCCCTCCATCCAAACATACTCTTAGGTTAGAGCCAAACCTGATTGAATTTATGACAATGGAAGATTGGACACCTGTGCTTCTAATGCATTTTCTTTTCTTGATAGGAACAAAATGTATTAGTTACTATTCTTCTGCATGGAGTGGATGTGAGACAGTTGGAATATAATTTTTTTTTTTTTTAAATTTCTCCCATCCGAAACCTCTTGTTAACCTTACCAATATTCTGTTCCGATTAACAGCAGTGTTTTTTAATAGAGCCTTATTAGTCTATTTGTGTCCTTAAGCAAACCTCACGTATACCACTGCGTGCATGCACTTAAAGAATGTAGTACCCTTGATCAACATCTAATCTACTGCCAATGCTTGTGATGCAAGAGTTTCAAGAGTAAACTATAGGTTGTGAAGTGTTTAGTGACCATTATGTTACTGATTTGTTTTAGTAATTTGTCAGTAGTCAGATTATGATTTTCACGTGGTAGTTAAATTTTGATAATTACTTTGCACCTTAGGTTTGTTTTTCTCTCTATGGAATGTCTTTTTGCAGGTGAAAAGTTTGACAAGCAACATTCAATTGATACTGGATTCGTTGAGAACTTCCACAACATTGGAAGTGCAGGCAAGTTCTCATTTTGTAGTATTTTCCATGTGTCAAACTCTCATTTTGTACTTTGCGCACTTAATGTCACTTCTGTACACTAGCATGTAGTGACGCACCACCATTTGGTAGAGGGACAAATTAAGGATACTTTTTTTTAACTTAATATGCTGAAAGCTAATCTATTTATTATATTATCTAACTGCTTATTTCTCTCCCTCAACTTTGCTGCAGGGTGACAAGTTGAGAAGGCAAAATGACTGGATGAGATGGCTTCCCTCTGCTCAGCTTCGGGCTAAATCCGGTTCAGTATCTCCTGGCGGATCAAGATACAATAACCTGGCAACTGATTTTCAAACAATCACTCTGGAAGAAATGAACAAAGATGAAGGACCAACCGAGTCTTCCAGTCAGTCTCAACTTCCAAATGGCGGTAACGCTGCAGGGAACAGCAATTAAAACTGTACTTACATAATTACCCCGCCCCAAATTTATTATCCTTGTCTAGTGTCCAGTTTTTCTTTTTTCTTCTTTTTATTCTTTTTTTGGAGGTGATGGGAATAGAGGCTGTGTGGAAGTTGATTCTTTCTACAGTCACTGAGCTCGATTTTGATAGTAATTTTCAGTCTTTTAGTGGAAACAAATAAGATTTATTCACATTTGTTACGGTCTAAAGATAAAAAGAGGAATTAATCAGACATGAAAGGAACTTCAGAATTTTGATTGAGGCGGATTTAATGAGGTTATTTGATTTGTATAGCTTATATTTGCTGTGGTTGATTAATTCTTATCTTTTAATGGTTTATGGTGGCATGTGTGGGCAAAGTCTCTTATGAGGTTGAATGAGTTGACTTTGAGCTTATACTAGGCTGCGCTACTGAAGTTTGGCTCTCCAATTGGATGATTTTAACCGTCGTGTTCTGAGTTGTGTGCTCACTAAGGGCCGATGGTTATGATGGATAGTTTTTGCTGTCTGTACTCTTGTCCCTAATTTTCTCATCTTTTCTTAAAGTCTGTTTCTCCGAAAGGACTCCAACAAGTTTTCTTTCCGGATCTCCATGTAGAGAGATTTTTTCTAACCGTAATATTATATTAGATCCGGACTTCAAAGATATTTGTTATTTCACCTTTAATTTAGCTCTCTTTCTGACTCCAGTTCGATGTATTATTTTGCTGTTTAACCATGTAAGGGTTGCTCCGGCCTAATGAGTGATTTAAAAGCTGAATTGCATATTTATCTTATCTCAGTCTACTCCCTTTTTATAATTATATAAAAGAAAGTAACAAAATGCATGAAATGATGGAGGGGGAAACCATAACTTGGCAAAAATATACTGGCTTTTTGACCGTTCCAATGTATTTTTGGAAATATTTCAGCAGTATAGATTTTTGACCAAATGTATTACCAGATTAATGCAGTGGAAGATGCACATAAGGTGGTTATGTGTATAATTGTTCACCTAACACGCATATTAAGTGGTAGACGGATTGTAAGGCGCATCTGATATTGACGTAATCAGGACTAGTGGAATTAGATTGGACGGATTGAAACGCGTACGTGATACTGACATGTCTAGACATGCATCTAGTACTAACGTGTCTAGACGTATATTATGGACATATGTGCGTGAAAGGCATATGTGCGTGAAATCTGTATGTCATGTGCGCGACTAAACATATAATCACTTGATATGCATCTTTGTACATTGCTTCGGTTTTAATCAAAGAACTAAACTGGTGGAATATTTTGAAAAATAGGTCAAAAGGGCTAAATATATTGCTTTATCCCACTTACAAATGAAAGTACCTAGGAGTTAAGTTACCAGCAAGAAAAAGAAAAAATGAAGGTACACATAGTAAAGGGGTTGCAGGTGTAATTGTCAGATAACACTGTATTCAGCATAGTCAAAATTCACCCCAGAACTATCTAAGAGGAGTAAAAAATCGTGCCCGTACTCTTTCCTCAAACTCTCAAAACTATCCAAGGGATAATACATTGAAGAATGTGTAGAAGGATATCCACCTTGCCTCTCTTTCCGAATGCTCCAACAACGATCTTCTTCCAACGCCAGCTTTCCCTTTTGCAACTTAATCTTTACGAGTAGTAGGCCATGTCCCTCATCATAGAATCATCCTGCAATCCCATAGCAGCCTCTACTTTCTTCGGTTCTTTGGAGTAAGCTCAGCAAACTCTCCTGATCTTGAGGTCTGGTTCTGACTTTCAGAAATTGGGTCATGATGCTTTCGAATCTTGTACTGTTGTGCAATATGCCCCTCTATTACCAAGGGAAAGGCTCAGCAAGTAGATATAGGTAACTCCTCTTATTGTTGGGACAAGTAATGATCAATGCTAGAGAGTCTGCTCCGTCCAGAGCCAAAAAAAAAAAAAGAAAAAAAAAAAGGAATCCCACTGTCCCCACACATGCTCTTATCTTAATGCTGATAAAAAACGGGTTTCTTAACTCCTAAAAACAATTTCTCCATGCTTGAGCTTGCACGCCTGAACTAAGAGAATGCTATACTCACAAGACAATAAGATAAGGCTAGCTATTTCTCTATAGTTTATTTATTTATCTATTATTTAAATTTGTCATTGGGGAACGGGTGCAAAGTCATAATGATTAAAATCATTTTTAGTACTTCTAAGCAATATTATTAAATTTGGTTAGGTCATTGCTTGGCCGGGTATTAGGCTAACGGGTCACTGATTTAATCGAGTTTATATAAAATTTTGTTATAAATATAATATAGTTGTTTTTTAACAACAAAGTTCTTCAAGCTGAATGGTAAATGGTAAATCCCAACATGTCATGGGTTCTATCTCATAGAGATTGCAAAATTTATCATCTGGGTTATACCTTCTTCTAGAAGCACGTTTGATTTTGATTTTTCTCATTGGGGTTAGAAGAAGTATTATTTATGATTTTGGTTCAATTTCAACGCGAAACTAAACAAGAATTAGTTAAAGAAGCTCTCCTTAATCAGTATTGAATGAAAAGGGGAGATTTTCAACTGTCTAAATCAATTCCCATTTTATTTTGTTGACGTTTCTTTGGTAGCAGTTGCTGTTCTTTAGTGATTAGCCATCTCGTGCTTAATCTTGATTTGCCACCCATCATATTTATAAATATAACAGTCCAATACATTATGATTATCCAAGGAGGAAAGAGAAGAAAAACATTTATAAAAAAAAGTTATATGATATTAATTATCCATTTAATACAAAAAGCAAACGCTTCATTACTGTTACTCAAACTTCAAAGGAGAAGCAGCAATAGAGTTCGAAACATTGTGTGTTTGTAATATAGAAGCGACAATGAGCTCATATGTTCTCTGAGTTGGATGGCCAGCATCCCAGAAAACATGTGCTGAAGGATTTGGACAAGAGCCAATGAGTACGTTACATGAACTTCCCATTTCAAGTGTCCCAGTCCCACAACACCCGTTCACAGCGCTTATAAACCCTGAAATTATTACAAAGTACACAAATTAACATATAATTCACAGATCATAAAAAATTTCAATGCTAATTTGCACTAATATTTATCAAGGCTTGTATTCAAAAAATAACCTGCTCCTACTGGATTCCGTATGATATTAAGCAGAGGAGTGTAGACATCAACGAACTCAAGGTCATAATTGGAAAGACTGGTTCTAATTGTAGACATCGCTGATGCTAATTTTGCATTGTATATCTGTGCTTGTTGATTCACAATTTCTACACAAAGCCTTAAGGGTCCACCTAATGAATTTCTAGCTCCAGGCAAGCATCCCAATGGCAATGTACTTAAAACCCACACGCGTCGTGCTCCAAGTTGATATAGTTCCTTCACATTAACATTTTGTACCAAAAATAAAAATAAAAATAAGATTTATTATATATGTTTACGGTACTTTCAACTAAAAAAAATGAAATGGTAAAAAGTTAATTCAATTGCAAGTCACGAACCTTGACAAAATTTGAATGCCACGTAACTACAAGATCAGCATATGTAGGGAATAACATCAATCTCCTTGCCGTGGAAGAATAAGCAAAGGCAATGTCATTGTTGCCCGCTGAAATCAGATACAAGCCGTTGGATATGATGGAAGATGCATTTTGATCTCCAACAACTGCTCTCAACTTTTTTATGTAATCTTGGAACAATTGTAGTTGGGCGGACATTGATAAAACTCCCTTATAAACATAACATAACAAATGATAGAGTGGCGTTAATTAAAATATATAAGGGGTTTGATTTTCTCATGTTACACGATAATTTAATTGGAGTTAATTAAAATATATAAGGGGTTTGATTTTCTTTCCTGATGTTAGCAATGTATAGCGGTCAAATATGACTCTTTTCTTCTCGAGACATTTTACTTTTTTTCATCATGTGGGAATTCGAATTAATTTCCATTTATCTACTTTTATTCATGGGGGGAGGGGGGGGGGGAGGAAACGCTTGTATGTTTAATTTAATTCCTATGTTGTGACTTAAATAGTGGTGGACAAAAAAAAAATTGCACGCAAATCGAAGAATTATAACATGAGAATTGACAAATATTGTTTCAATATATAAATATAAGAAAAAAAAAACTTTTACTGTCACTGCAGAAGTGTTTCACTGATAGATTCATCAAATTTTTTCATTTAATTATTTATTTTTAAAAAAATATGGTGAGCCTAAGACAAAATTTTACTGTCGTTACATATATACAAAGCCCAAATATAAACCGGGGTAAATGAATATTTTGAAGGAGACAAAATGTGTCCAACTGTTTACACATAAAACATTGGGACCCACCAACTTAAAAAAAAAATTAAAAAATAAAACCGGCGCAACTTTTAATGTATTTATGGGACGAGATTTTTTTTTTTTTTTTTTTTTTTTTTTTTTTTTAAAAAACATTCATATTTTAACAAATAATTTCGGATTACCAAAAAAAAAAAAAAATACAAATAATTTCGAGCAACGATGTTATTTTAGATGTAGTATACTTTGGAAAGTTTATTTTCCTTTTATATCATGTATTTTACCAAAAGATTTTAGAGGAAAAATTAACTACAATATTACCTGTACGCCAGAAGTTATATTATCATTCCCTGAGCCACCTGAAGCAAAGCCTACCCCAGTTGGGAGGTCTTGACTCTGTAAGTTGGGGTCCAGATAAGCTGGCAACGTTTCTTTGATTCCCAGAGCCGCCGCTAAATATAACATATTCATATACAAATATAACATATTCATATACTATATTCATATTTGAAAATAGTTTTGATTTGAGATAATTTTTAACTATGAGCATGCAAAATGGATGAGGCAGCGCCTACTAATGTAGATGAAAATGCCTTGATTATGAAAAAAGAAACCAAAATGCATTGCATGGATGAGGGAAATGAATATTTATATATTGGTGGTTATAGTTACCTATCAAATCTGAGGGAACTTTTCCATCACTCCATCTTCCTGTAGCTCTTCCTCCAATGAAATCTCTTCCATATGGAGGAAAATTGCACTTACTTAATGATGCAAGGTTGTTGTTATTTCCTGTATCAAGGATTGAGTCTCCAAATGCAAACAATGCCGGAATTGATCCATTAACAGCTCTGGGAACTATGATGGCAGAGGAAACCATAACAATTGTCACTATTCTCTCCCAAAAGTTGTCCATTTTTCTTCCTTATTGATTTTGTAGCAAGGTAGTGATAGTATTTATAGATACTAATTTGGTTATCCAAAAATAAATATTAGTGTATAGTCTATCCTGGAATGTGTGATCCGTTTTCCTTTACTTTTAATTTTCTAGCAACGCTTGTTTAACTTAAATTTGTTCGATTTACTTAAATTTAACTTAAATTCTCCAAATGCAAGTGAATGTCTGATTTTCTAACAATGTTTTAGAAACTGCTTAATAGGAATCTAACTTAAATTTGTTTAGCTTATAACAGACTTTATTATGTAACTCCAATTCTACTAAAAACGTGTGATGTTGGAATATACTTAAATTTGTTTAACTTATGACAGCCTTTATTATGTAACTTCAGTTCTGCTAAAAACATTTGAAGTTGGAATACATACAACTTTTCATTCTTTATTAGGATTTTATTTATCCGTTTTCTTTATTTCATGCAATTAATTTATAATTTGCTTGTTTGACAATATATGTAAAAACAAATATTAGGATAATTAACACTACACTTTTATATAAATATTAATAATATTTTATTTTATTTTGACTAAAAGCTCTTTATTTTAAGGAGATTGTTAATCATTGTACCTTCGGGTAGAGATTAATAATATTTAGATTTTGTTTTAAAACAAAAACTTTATTTCTTCTTTTATAGTTTAATGAAGACTAAATTATATGTTTTACTTGACTTATTTTTTAAAACTCAAAGGTTGGGCCGAGCCTGCTATTAGTCCTATCAAACCTACTATAATTTTAATTGTAATAAATCAAACATAAATTATTTAGTGAATTAGAACACAAAGATAAATAAAAAAATATGAATTAATATTTTCAAAACAGTTCTCTATTACAAGTTAACGAAAGTTAAATCTATATTTAAGTATTCGACATAAATATTATATACCTTTTTAAATTGAAATTTTTTTATATAATACTAAAAGTTCATTAAAATACATGGGAAGGTCATGTGTCCTAGTTGTTAAGTATGCTTTTCCAAATAGACATAATTATGTAAGAATAAAAGTCTTACACTTAATTTTAATTGTTGATTCAGCCTCATACACGCACGCATACACGTGCGTATATAAGTTTAATTTACACTTGTGTAAGAATAAAAAGTCTTACACAATCATTCTTAGACATTGATTCACTTACATATAACAACTCATACACCTAATAAATTTGAGTGTTATAATTACAAGTAGATTCAACCAATATTATTAAATTCGGCCCAATGATTGACTTGTCTGTGGTATTGGGTTACTGGATCATTGGTTCAATCGGTGAGTCATTGGTTGAACCGACTGACTTGAACTAATATATGAAATTTTTTATTTTATACACATAATTCCAAAAATATCAATACCTTAAAACAAATAATCTGCTAAAGGCATCTAACTAGATATTTCATTTCCTATACATGGAACTGTGGTATAATCAAAGCTTTCAAAGCACAAATGAGGGGCACATAGCACAAATGAGGGGCACATATTCAGTTTGTCACAGAACAAATATGTAAACCTTAGCACTCAATATGCCATGCCTCAACCATTCAACCTTAACATCAGCTCAATGACTTCTATATGTTGAGTGCTAGTGCCACCATCAGTTACTCATCATCACCAATTACCATATTCTAAAAGCAAGCCCTTTCATTCACCTGCACTGCCACAACAGCTTCACTGGAACACTGCTTCCTAATAATTATTCAAATTACCATACAAGCATCTAGCCAGCTTGAGATGACAGAAAACAAATGGGAAGAAAATAGATTTTTAAAATATATATAGGGGAGTATGTTGGTTGAGGATAACTTGTGCTTGAGAAAGAAATGGGATTACTCAAAAATCAAACAAAAAGACATTGCAAACTAAAAGAAGCCGTAATTTAAAATTTTTAGTCAAATGCCTAGACCTGTAACCAAAACCAAGCTTGAGTCGTTCTCATGGATAACATATCAAACAGTGAAATGTAAGTAAGACAAAAAATACAAAAAACATGGCCTTTGTCAAAGAAACATAAGTGACACGAACATGAGGCAAAGAGACTGGGTACCTCAATAAAAAACAACGATATCTTCTCAAATGCTTTACAAGCATGAGATCTGTTCATACATTTCACAGTTATTACAACTTAAATACGCTCAATAAACAATTCCTAGCAAGGTTACCTATATAATAAGTACAAAAAACTAATCCCATTTCCAAAGTGCATTTATATATTGCTTTAATCAGATTTCCAGAAAGGCCTTTCGTGTGTGGCATTTCTATTTTAAATGGCATCTTGGACATCTTATAAGACATTTCCTTTCCCAACAATCAAGCACAATATGAAATAAGAAAAGTAATGACATAGTAGAACAGACAATCATTAACTATGGTAGAGCTCTTGGCAATATATTCATGGTCAAATTTTATATGATGAACTAATGTTTCACCTTGCAAAAAAATTAACATAAACTTATGATTACATAACCTTTGGTAACAATACCGAAGAATTGCAGGATGTAAATGTACTGTTCTTGCGACTTCTCTAGCTCAGTATAGCATTACATTATATAATTTATAAATATTTGGATAACATGTACAAAATTAAAGATAATGAAACAATAAACAATATTAAAATTATAAAATATCACAACACCTCAACCAAATAAAAATGCAACAATTTCGTAAATTAAAGTAAAATAGGAGTTAAAAAAAGAGAGAAGAAATGACGATGATTTAAAGCCTTACCAGCAAATGCAAGGAAGATTAGGATGCGAAAAAGATGATGAGACCTTTGCATCCAATTTATGCCTAAAATTTTCCAAGTAAGAGTGTAAGAGTCAAGCTACCCACAATTTAAAAACCAAAAAACACAAAGAGAAGTTTACTAACCTGATCTTCTTGAAGAAGCAAGTGGTGCGACCAGCGACAACACGCAGCAGGACCGGCATCTACATAAAGGGAGCGGCGCGGAGAGATGAGAGTGGGACGATAGAATCAAGGTTCTGCCTTATGTAAGTCGTAAAGACGCTATGGGTGATTTTTTTTTTTCTTCTTTGGACCACGTTCCAAGAATTTTTTTTATTTTTTTTGGTTACAAATAGTTTAAGTGAGCTCAGACAGATGTTTTCCACCATTATACAATGTTCTCGTATCGGACAACAAGATTTGAACCCACGTCCTTACGGAGAATGTGTCAAATCCTTAATCAATTGTTCCCATCTTTGTTGGCTTCAAGAACTTATTTATTAAAAAAATATATATGCATGACCTGGCGGGTTCACTGTGAACCGACAAGGTCACCAATTTTTATTGGTCACTGGGTGAGTCAAACCGGTTCATACCGGAGTTGATACATGATTGATCCAATACCTCATTCCGACCATTATATCGGTTTAACGATTTCCAATTCGACTCGGCCAGTCCGAGAAGATTTTTATTACATTGGATTCAACAATTGAGATATAACCTTCCGGTTCAGAACGATCCATTTACAAATTTTTTTTACAAATTACATTAAGTTTGACCGGTCATACACTCTTGATTAAAGTATGACCGATCAGACATAATATAGTTTGTAAACAATATATATATATATATATATATATATATATATATATATATATATATATATATATGAAAAAATATTTCTCAAGCTGCTTGAGATAAGTTTATCTCCGGCCACCCCAAAACTACGTCGTTTTGATTATTTATTTCCTTATATTTATTGATTTACCTTTGAATGGTTATGATTCCCTTTTTCTCTCTCTTCCTTTATCACCGTTGATCCATCTTTGTACGGTTATGATTTAGTAGCCGGAGATAAAATTATCTCCGACAGCTTGAGAAATGATAAGCCCATGTATATATATATATATATATATATATATATATATATATATATATATATATATATATATATTCTTACACCGGTGTAAGAGTTAGAAGTCTTATATCTAATCTTGACCATTGATTCATTTGTATCCAATGGCTCACATTACTAAAAAATTACAGCCCTTAGATATAAGTGAAATCAACGAACAAGATTAAAAGTGTAAGTTACACTGGTGTAAAATGATACTAACCATATATATATATGATTAAAAAGTCTTATTCTCCATATGAGCCATTGATTTTTGTCTATATAATGGTTGTAATTTTTTTGGAATCAATAATTAATTAATAGATATAACTCAATAAAGTACAATTTTTAGATGAACGAAAATAAATAGGTGAGATAGAAAGTAAGACCTCTTAATCTTACGGTCAAAACATCTTTGCCCACACACACATTAAAAATCCACTAAAAAAATATGAACCATATTTGTTGCTCACATTGAATTCAATTATTATTATTATTATTATTATTTTACTCAACTTAGCCTCATCAAGCTTTGCTTAGATTCATTGGAATATATAGTTGAGTTATGGTGGGTTTTTGAACTCCAAAGAAATGAATTAATCCAAACAAAATGTCTACCACGTGGGAGATTAGGATTTAGTATAGTACCAATCCCACAAGAATCAATAGGGAGCATATTTTTACCTGTCCACCAAACACCATGTGCCCGGTCACATATAAGTAATCACAATCAAACATGAGATCCAAA
Organism: Gastrolobium bilobum; assembly: GCF_033153095.1. Lineage (NCBI taxonomy): Eukaryota > Viridiplantae > Streptophyta > Magnoliopsida > Fabales > Fabaceae > Gastrolobium > Gastrolobium bilobum. Next base: position 64,581 of record NW_026897678.1, on the reverse strand, counting down.
GTCTAACTCGTTGCTATTATATCTCCTTAGAAGTTGCAAAATGTGCGCTCTTCCCATCATTACCAACCAAAATTGCATCATCTTTTGCTTTGCCTTTAGTGCTAAAAGCAGTGTTCCAAAACCTCATGTTTATTTGTAAAATGATAAGTGAACTAAGTCAAATGTAAACCCAAAACCACACTAAGATAAGATGGCTACTGAAATAGTTGTTGATTCAAAACCAAGAAATTAATTTAATAGGAGAAGTGAGCTAAAGCCGTAACCACTCCTTCTGGCAACACCTATATAGGTATATCCAATTTGAAGCGAGAACATGGGGGCTGAACTGCGGTTACTGGTTGAGTTTAGTGGTGTATTTATGTATTTGGAAAAGCGGAGGAAAACAAAAGGTGATTGTGTAAGGAAATTGGAAAAGGACAAAGCCATGGATAAGGAAATTTGAATAACAATATGCAAAAGAAAATATCTTATCTCGTTCAGCGATGCTATTGCCTTATTTTTTTATCAGAATATATATGACTAGGGTTATATTGACAAATTTTTGTTTTACAAATTTATAAATTATACTATATTTGATTGGTAATACTCTACTCAAGAGTGTATTACAGGTAAGACATAGTGTAGTTTGCAAACAAAAAGTTAGTAAACAAAAAGTTTGTAAATATAACCTTCTCTAATATATATATAGGATACTTTTAACATCAAGGTCGAATTAAAATGTTTAACACCAAATTTTAACCATTAATTTTCGTCAATCTAATAATTATATTTTATTGGGAATCAATAATTAATTTATAAGTGTGACCTAATAAATTATAATAGTTAGATTCATGAAATCAACGATTAAAATTTGGTGTCAAACTTTTTAGTTTAATATCCAAAAATAAGTCTTATATTTTATTGTGTTTTGATTGATTTAATTATAATTATTTATTTATTTTTAAAGTTAATTACTGTTATATTTATTTTAGGAGGTTTTATTATTTTTAGGAATTTTAATTTTTGAATTTTGATCAATTTGTAATTAGTCTATAAAAGGGTGCTTAAGACCCTTATTCTAGGAGTTGAATATTATTATTTTGTTAATTGAAATTGGGAACCGCAGGGTTACTCTTTTGTGAAATTCCAACTTTCTGTTTAGCTACTTTTCTATGTGCTTTCGGCATCACACTTAAGGATTGGTGCAGTCATATAAAAAACTACTTTTATAGTGTGAAGGGTTTAGCGGATGTACAGTGACTGCATCTAAGGATTGATGCAGTCATATAAAAAACTACGTTTATAGTGTGAAAGCATTAAATATAGAGAATTATAACCATATAAATATGTAAATAAATATAAAGTATTAAATATGAAAAATCATAATTATACAAAGGTGAAAATAAATATAATACTTCTATTTTTTACAATTAATTTTGAACACGAACTTCATTTATCCTACCCAAAATGACGTAGTGTTTAGGTGACTGCATCAATATTTATATACAATCACGTTACAAATCATTTTGCCATATATACATTATCGAAGCCACCCCTTGTCTAGTGTCAGATTTCTCTTTTTCCTTTTTTTTTTTTTCTTTCTTGGAGGTGACGGGAGTAGAGGCAGTGTGGAAGTTGAATCTTTCAATAGTAACTGAGCTTCATTTTTTTTTTTTAGTAATTTTGAGTCAATTAGAGAACACAAATAAGAATTATTCACATTTTTCCGGTTAAAAGATAAGAGTAATATTTTTCTCATTTTAGATGAGATAAGGATTAAGATGAGATAAGGATTACTTTTTACGGAAAATAAATGAGGAGAGAGAAAAAAAAATGAAGTGAGAGAAAAATTTTGTAATGAGACCCACATCCGAATGTGTGTGTAGAAATGTTTTGATCTCTTAAGTAAAAGAAGAGACGTTAACCCCAAAAGATAAAAGAGATAAATTAATATGACAAAAGAAACTTCAGATTTTTTATTGAGGCGGATTCAATAAGGTTAGTGGTATGTATAGCTTATATTTGCTGTGGTTGATTAATTCACAGTTTTTCTTTTTTCTTTTGTTGGGTTAGAACATCCGAGGACAAGGACAAAAGAGGAGAAAAACATATAGAAAAAGGAAATTATTAATTATACATTTGATACAAAAAGCAAAGGCTTCATTAATGTGAGCCAAACTTTGAAGGAGTAGTATCAAAAGAGCTTGAAACATTATATCCTGAAACATTGTATCCTGAAACTCTGTGTCTTTTTAGTATAGAAGCCACAATGAGTTGATATGTTCTCTGAGTTGGATGGCCAGCATCCCAGAAAACATATGCTGAAGGAATTGGACAAGAGCCAATGAATATGTTACATAACTCTGCCATTTCAAGTGTCCCAGTTCCACAACACCCGGTCGCAGCGTTTACAAACCCTGAAATTTTTACAAAGAACACAAATTAACATAATTCATGATCATCGAAAGTATCATTGTTTAATTTGCACGAATAATTTAGTAAGTTTGTATTAAAATTAACCTGCTGCTAAAGGATTCCGTATGATATTAAGCAAAGGAGTATAGACATCAACGAATTGAAGGTCAAAATTGGGAACCCTTGTTCTGATGGAAGCCATCGCTGATGCTAACTTTACATTGTATATCTGTGCTTGTCCATTCACAATGTCTACACAAAACTTTAAGGGTCCACCCACTGAATTTCTAGCTCCAGGCAAGCATCCCAATGGCAATGTACTTAGAACCCACACGTGTCGTGCTCCAAGTTGATATAGTTCCTTTACATGGAAATAAATAAATAAGATTTATTACATGTTTACGAGTTACGACATTTCAAACTAAAAAATGAATGGTAAAATTAATTCGATAGCAGCTCCCGAACCTTGACGAAATTTGAATGCCACCCAACTAAAAGATCAGCATATAGATTGAATAACATCAATCTCCTTGGCGACACAGTATAAGTAATAGCAATGTCATTGTTGCCCGCTGAAATCAGGTACAAACCGTTGGATATGATGTACGCTGCTCTCTGATATCCAACAAGTGATCTCAACCTTCTTATGTAATCTTTGAACAATTGCATTTGGGCGGACATTGATAGAACTCCCTGATAAACATAACAATATAAGAAATGATTGAATAGCATTCATTAATATATATATATATATATATATATAGATATGCACAGGAGGAATCTTTTGATTCCGGTGCAAGACTTAAAAATTTTATTCCTCATCTTAAATGTTGATTTTGTCTATCTATCAGTTATAGTTTATTGAATTATATCAATTAATTAATTATTGATAATAAGGGAACAGATCCTTTTTGAAATTTTTTACAAATTACACTATGTTTTTCCGGGAGAAAATGGTGTAACCAGTGTTCTCCCGGGAGAACATATTGTAGTTTGTAAGAGTTTGTAAACAAAAAAATTTGTAAATATAACCTGCCCCTAATAATAAATGACAAAAATTAGATAAACAAAAATCAACGCTAAAATAGGAAGTAAATCGTAGAGTAGAATATATAATATTAACTACAACCTGTAAGGTAGTTGTCATTGTGTCCAACCCTGAGCCACCTGAAGCAAAGCATACCCCAGTGGCAAGTTCTTGACTACTTAGGAACGGGTTCAGATATGCTGGCAACGTTTGTTTGATTCCCAGAGCCTCCGCTACATAAACATATTCAAATGATTTGAGATAAGCTTTAACTATGATCATGTAACGAGAAATGAGAAATATTTTTCCACTACTCTACACCACTACTCTACATTCCCTTACTTTAAAAATGCCTTGATTATTAAAAAGAAAATGAAAATGTCTTACTTTACATATATAGAAAAACATGAGGGAAATTAATGTGTACATAATGATAGTTATATTTACCTATCAAATCTGAGGGAACTCTTCCATTACTCCATCTTCCTGTTGGTCTGGCTCCAAAGAAATCCCTTCCATAAGGAGGAAAATTGCACTTGCTTAACGTTGCAAGGTTGTTGTTATTTCCCGTATCAAGAATTGAGTCTCCAAATGCAAACAACGCTGGAATTGCTCCATCAACGGCCTTGGGAAATCTGGTGGCAAAGAAAACCAATACAACAGTCACTAATCTCTCCCAGCATACATGCTCCATTTTCCTTTAGTGTTGATTTTCTAGCAATGTAATTATAGTATTTATAGATGCTAGCTAATACAGTCATCAAAAATAAATTCCCGTGTAGAGTCTATCCATTCCTTTAAGTAAAGTAGTCTGGTCAATAACAATTATATTATTATTTTATATTAAATAATCAAATAGATTTGTGACACACGTGATAGTTTCTCTATTATTAAACGAGTCTTTTCATTTTATCAAAAACAAAAAAGAGTAAAATTTTTTTATCAAATGATATTAGCTCAATCGACACTAGAGAACTAAGTAAGTGAGAGTGAGAATATGTGTTCAATTCTCCTAAATTCTAATACCATTTTTTAAAGGGAATTAAATTCTTAATTTCGGGATTCAACCCGAATCGACCTAGTCCGGAGACAATGAACAGAGAGTAATATAAAAAAGAAATTGAAAATTGTCAACTCTATAATCAATGCACTTTAAGAATCTGACTTAAATTCAGCACAAAAATATTATATATAATAATCCAACTTAAATTTGTTGAACTTAATTACGAGAGTCTTTATTAGGAAAAAATTTAATATGGTCACCGACTTTGGTGGTCCCTTCCGCAAAAGTATGACACTTGGATTAGATTTTTATTTTTCTCATTTTTCTCTTCTCTCTCCCCAGCTTTTTCTATCTTTTTCTCTCCTCTGTCCTGCCAATTCAAAAGTGTTCCGGGAGCACTAAATTCCTACTCTTTTATTAGGTAATTTTAATTGTTTTAAAAATACTTGATGTTGGAAATTGTTTTATGTACAACACTTGAGATATTATCATGTCTTTATTTGTCTTCCTTCATAATTTGTTTGATTTTGACTTTTGACATAATAAAAAAAAAAAAAATGAAACTAGTTAATTTCACAATTTAACTTTGGGTTTGTTTTTTCTGATGTTACTTTAGATAACTTTATCTAATGTTCATCAAAACGACGTCGTTTTGAGACGAAAATCATTGTATTTTTGTAATTTTAATTTATTTCAGGGTTATAATAGTCTTTATCACTCTAATTTTTTAATTTTTGAACTCCAAAACGACGTCGTTTCGATGAACATTAGATAAAGTTATCTAAAGTAACATCGCGAACTTTTTTCCCTTTAACTTTTGACTAAATGTGTGGATATATATATATATATAGAGGTTTACATTTTTGTAATTGTTGTACGTGCAGCAATCAAATATTGCTATATATATACTTGAAAGCATTAAATGCGGGAAATGATAACCATGGATGAAAGTATTAAATGCAGTACATAAAGTGGTTGTAGAAATAATTTTAATATATATATATATATATATATATATATATATATATATATAGAGATAAGGATAAATAACTCCACACATTGACTTTTAACTAAAGTTGTTGACCTGTTCATGGTTTGAGGTAATTTTTTTTTATAATAATCAAATATTTGTGTACCAAAAAAATTTTAATTTTTTTTTCTTAAAATTTCTTTTAGGAAAGTTGTCGTTGAGTCGGTTATTTTAGATTTAGATTAAGATTCGGTTATTTTTGTTCTTGTCGTTGAGTCGTAATAAAAAACACGTAAATTGTTATATTTCTATAAGTTTTTTGTTCCCATTTATCATTATTTTTTATTTAGATTGCCGAATTTTCTACTAATTGCATGAAAAAAAATTAAATTTCAAACTGGTTTAATATACAATGTTTAATACCTTTTATATATATATATATATATATATATATATATATATATATATATATTTGGTTCCACAGCACAAAATGACAAACAATTTTTTCTCTGTTGCGCTTCTACTCTCATTCCTAGCAAGGTCGTATTTCTCTTTTCTCGTACACTTCTCTCTACTCTCCTCTTTCCTTGCACCTCCATCTCTTCAAAAAATTTCTCCCCCTTCCACCTCCATCTCTTTTCCTATTACTCATTGAGGGACTTCATGACTAGGGGTGAAAGTGGGTTGGGTTAGGCCGAACTTTGCCCCGAAAAGCCCAAGCCTACGTCAAAAAATTTCAATTTGGCTCGGCCCAAGCCTAATATGAGTCTAACTGTTAGCCTGGTTTGGCCCGTTTATGAAAAAAATAAATGGTCTGGCTTGGCCCGTTAGCCTGTTAATTTTTAACTTCTAAACAGAACAATGAATCAACTTTACAAAGTACTCAAATTCTGTTGCTACACCAAAAATCATAATTTCAACGTCCAAACAGAATCATGAATCATAACAAAACTAATACAATATGCATTTAAGTCATTTTCAAAAGCAAAATGCTCAAATTAAATAACATATATTTTATCAGATCCAACAAACAAATCCATACTATGTAAATTAAAATAACAACATGAATTCAACAAACATATCATGATGCTTGTAGTAAGTATAACCTCTGCCAAATTTTTTTTAATATATTCATATACACAATCTAACATGTTGAGATGTTGGTTCCTCCTATATAAGAAATAAAGTAAGATTTCTATTAAAATATAATCGAATATGATTAAGTTATAAATAATTGCAATTGATTAAATTTATATCTTTTTTTTTTCTTCAAGGCATACTTACTCTATTTTATTTTATTTTATTTAAAATAAATAGTACAATATAGGCCGGCCTGTAGGCTTATAGGCTCGGCCTTTTGAAAGTGGACTTACGGCCTTTTTATTAAACAGGCTTTTTTAAGGCCCGAGCCCGGCCTATTATACAAAATATATATTAGGTCAGGTCTAGCCTGATGTAGGCCGAGTTGTAGGCCCCTGTAGGCCGGCCCAGCCCAATTTCACCCCTATTCATGACCTTCTATAGAGGTTATCCTTTTTGTTAATATGCATGTTAGATTTGTTGGGGTGTGTTTCTCCTTTAATGCTTGGTGGCTAGACATTCACTTTTTTTATGGGTGCATGGCTTAATGTCTGCTCAACCACTTCAATAAATGTTGCCGACCTCATTATTGATGAAGACTTGTTGCGACTTCGACAAATATATCGATCGTTTAAAGTAATAAAAGTGTGAGTAGAGTATCGTTCCACGAGGATTAATGCACCAAAGTATTATTCTCACTACTCCCTCTAATTTGGACAGAGCAATTTGATGGAAAGAATAATTGTTTAATTAAAATAAAACAAGAAGTAATTGTAAAAATAATCAAGAACGATTAAAGAATGATTAAAGAATGATTAAGGAATTATAATAAAGAACCGTAGCCAGGTACACTTCACCTTTGGTCCCCCTTATTAATTTAAATTAATTCTTATAATCAATTATTTCAATTGTTCAGACAATTCATCTTCTTTAATTTAATTGGTTAAATTCTAATGTCTTAGTGTATTTAACCTTTTAACCCAATTAGAATTCTAATGTCTTAGTAATCCCTCTTGAATTAAGCATTAAGTTCAACGAATTAAGAAGTCTCCAATTCATACAAGCCTATGTCTAGATCAAGCACAAATTCTTATTTTACTCTAGTCTGAATTAAAACCCAAATATGTTTATTGTGAGCTATAACCCTCAAAACCTATAAGAGTGATCAATTCTAATAAGGATATAGAAATTTCATTCAAAGTAAAATAAAATTAATTGAAATAAAAAAATTATAAAAACAATTCAAATATCAAAAGGGTACACATCAAATCTGTAAGAACCTGCACCGTTAAATTAGTAAGTTAATTAATTAATTATGAGAAATTAGGAAATAATTCCATAATTGAAGAACCGAGACGGTGTGTCTTGGAATGAGGATGGACTTTTGTTGTTCCAGAAGAGGATTGTGGTTCCTCGAGGTCCTTTGACCGAAGAGGTTATGGCAGAGGCCCATAAGGGCCAGTTCACGGTTCACCCTGGTGCTACAAAGATATATCAGGACTTCAAGAGAAATTTCTGGTGGCTGGGCAGGAAGAAGGACATAGCTGTGTATATGTCCAAGTGTTTGATTTGCCAGAAGGTGAAGATAGAACACTAGAAGCCGTCTGGTAAGCTTCAACCTCTAGAGATTCCGGAATGGAATGGGAGAGCATTTCCATGGACTTCGTGGTGGATTTGCCGAAGACTCAGGTTGGCTGCGACTCTATCTGGGTCATTGTGGACAGACTGACGAAGTCTGCACATTTTCTTCCAGTGAAGGTGAGCTTCACTACTGAGCAATTGGTCAGACTGTATGATAGCGAGATTGTGAGGCTTCACGGATGCCCGAGAGTATCATGAGTGATAGGGACCCGAAGTTCACATTTTGGTTCTGGGAGGCGCTGCAGGGAGCTTTTGGTACTCAGTTGAAATTGAGTACAACCTATCACCCTCAGACTGAGCGGACCATCCAGACCTTGGAGGACATGTTGAGGGCTTGCACTTTGGAGCAGGGTTCAGCATGGGATAGGTACCTGCCATTGGTGGAGTTTTCGTACAACAACAGTTTTTATGCTAGCCTGGTCATGGCACCCTACGAGGCGTTGTATGGTAGGAGGTGTCGGATTCCTACCTGCTGGTCTGAGGTTGGAGATAAGGAGTTGTTTGGCTTGGACTTTGTCCAAGATACCACCCAGCAGATCCAGATGATCAGCGAAAAGCTGAAGCAGGCGCAGAATCGCCAAAAGAGTTACTACGATGTAAAGCATCGTCCACTGGAGTTCAGTTAAGGTGAGCACGTGTTTGTGAGACTTTCACCTGTCACCGGTGTTGGTCGGGCACTCGGAGTGAGGAAGCTGAGCCCGAGATTCATTGGGCCATACCAGATCCTTGGTAGAGTAGGACCTGTTGCCTAACGACTTGCCTTGCCTCCGAACTTGGCCAACATCTACGACTTGTTTCACGTGTCTCAGCTTCGGAAGTACATAGCAGATCCTTCGCACGTGGTGCAACCGGATGATTTGAAAGTTCGGGAGAACTTGAAAACTCCCGTCGGACCACTCAAGATTCTCGATCGTGGCGAGAAGAAGCTGAGGAGCAAGATCATTCCGATGATCAAAGTGCAATGGACAGGAAGAACTCCTGAGGAGTGTACTTGGGAACGAGAAGACGAGCTTCTCCGGCAGTACCCCGAGTTTCGAGGTGGCGTGAATGGAAGAACCCGCACCGTTAAATTAGTAAGTTAATTAATTAATTATGAGAAATTAGGAAATAATTCTATAATTGACCCTAATATTTATGAGATGGCTTAAATAATTATGGTAAGTGATTAAGAATGCTGAAAGTCGCTTTTCTGACGAAAAGTGCAGATACCGGTTCTGCTCCTCGATATAAATGCATATCGATGAAGTATGCCGGAAAATTATAATAAGTATGGTAATATTCCTAGAATAATACATAGGAGTAGTAAAACAAGTAAGTTTCAGGTCGAAATAATGAGAACTGGTGCCGGAACTGATATTGGCTATGTAAAAGCGTGTACCAGAAAGGTACTGCGAAAAAGAAAATAAAAATATGACAAATCTTAGAAAAATGAGTAGGGTCAAAATTCTAAGTTTGGAATTAAAATGCTAAGTGTAGCTATTAGCGCTAATACAGTACGATTAAGACTTAAGTGGCCTATTTAAGGCCTTGGCACATGATCCTAGGTTAGAATCCTTGTGCTCTACGTGTTTGTTGCTGAGCCTGACTGCTGCCTCCTCCTCCCTTGGTCACCTTTGCATGAGAAACCCTCCAAGCCACCTCCTTTCTTTGATTTCTTCAGCTCTAATCAAGTAAACACTTGGGTATGAGCATTGGGGAGGGTGAAATGTGTCATCTTCTGAGTTGAGGGTGCTGTGTGTGTGTTGGGATTTCGAGCTTATGATTTTGTTCAATGGGAAACTCGATCGGTTTACAACCTAGAAATCCTAATTTCGAGAGTATGTTAAAAAATACTTTCTCTAGTATAAAAAAATGAGGATCCACGTGAAAACTCAATGCCTAAGAAGTATATCAAAGTTTCCAAATCCCTTACTTGAAAGCAAGAGTTGAGATGGGATTTCACATGATTGCATGTAGCAGATCAACCATTTCCATGTAGCACTATGTCATCTATATATACAAGTATTGTAAGGAAGATGTGACCCTATTGGAAAGTAAACAATATATAGTAAACTTTTGATTGCACATAATTGAATTTTTTAAGAGATAAACTTTGTTTGGCAAACCAGTTGCACAGAGAATGACACAAATTGTAGAAATGTTTCTTTAAGCAGCAAACTTGAGCAGAGGAACTTGTAGAAAATTCATGTGGGTGTAGGGCTATTTGCCTATTTTGCCCTTTTTTCATTTAAAAAGTACCACTTTGCCCCTATCCTAAAACTGTACACCAATTTGCCCATGTTTGACCATTGGCCGACCAATATACTTGAGTATATGACCATATACTCGAGTATATATATCGAGTCTCATGAACATATACTCGAGTATATAACCTAGATACTTGAGTATTTGTTGTTTCTGGGCATGTACTCGAGTATATGTTCAAAAAATTTTCTATAAAACTTTTCTAACGCGTAGCTCTTGAAAAGTTTTGTGGAATAAAAAAGAAGTACCAGATTCAGATACCCGAGCCAAAAGTTATGGCCTTCTGAAGGTTTGTTAAATTTTTGCCAAAATTTTGTAATGTCAATAGGTTTTGTGATACCCTCAAAGCTCCTCCTCAGGTTACCCGAGTCAAGTCCAATATTATGAGTAACCTGAGTAGGAGCTTTGGGAGTATTACAAAACCTATGGCATTATAAAATTTTGAAATTTTTTAAATTAAACTTCGGAAGGTCATAACTTTTGACTTAGGTGTTTGAATCACATGCTTTTTTTTATTTCACATAACTTTTCGAAAGCAACGCGTTGGAAAATTTAAGTAGAATTTTTTTGAACATATACTCAAGTATATGCCCATGAATAGCAGGGTGTACATGACAACCTTCCCGGAATGAGTTTTTGTTTTAATTTCTCTTCCCGGGAACAAAAATGGATGAGAATTGCGTTTGAAAAAATTGGTTTATTTTTTTGTTCCCGGGATGAACCGATCTTTTTTTTATGCTGGGGAACAAAAAAGAGAATCAAAAAATTTCTGCTTTTCTATTTCTGGGCACAAAAAGAGAATCAATTTTCTCTCACACTCTCACAACTTCCTTCCAGCTCACACACCAACACCAAACCGTCACTGGCCTTCAACCACATATCACCGGACCACCACCCCTCCCTTCACCACAGAAGTTCTTGGTCTCCTTTCCTCTCTCTCTCTCTCTATTGCGATCAGAATTTCGTGAAATTTTGGGATTTTTGAAATTGGGGTTAGGGCTCTTCAAAGATTACACATAAATCTCTTAGGTCCGAAGCTTTGAAAAAGATTACGTCTTTTATATAGAGCACCATCATCAACGTTTCTAATCAAGATAATTGAAACAGAACATATATGCTTATATGCTTTTTATGAATCCTACCTCTCAAATGGATCCTACCTTTCAAATGGATTCTACTTTGAAGCAGAAGCTTTGAAAAAGGCAAACAGTTCTTCTCTTGGAGGCAGACCTTCGGTGATTCACAAACTCTTGAATCCATTTATAGAGTTTGAGAATTTTCTCAATGGTAAACAATTCCAAACCTGCAATTTCTTGTAATATAGCAACCCAATACCCAATGAAATTTGCAGCAATATGTACCAATCATATGGTCTCTCCTCCAAAGAAATTATTGTTTTGTAATTCATCTTGCAATATCTTCAAAGCTTCCAAGGCTTCCTCCACAGCTTTCTCACGCCCCTTCTCAGCACACCAACAAGCATTCCATATGATGCTTATTGATGATAAGTTTTCATGTTTTTTGAAGATAATTTTTTTTGGAGGAAGCTCTCGTCAAATAAGAAAGTTTTATTTGGATCTATTTTTTTCTTTAAAATCTTAATCTTTAAAACCTTTGTTGAAAAAAATATTAATTGAGAAGAGGATTGAAAAATAATGGTTAAAACTATATATTAGCATTTGTTGTAAAAAAAAAATTACACAATAAAATGTTTATAATTTTTAGATTTTTTTTAAATATGAAATTTGACCCTTCGGTTAAAATCTGTCATTTGGTATTTTATACAACTGATGAAATCTATAAACAAAAGTAAAGAAATAGATTTGTATTGTGTATCAAACGTAATTCTAATTCTCAGAATGAAAAAAAAAATTGTGTTAACAAACGTAATTCTGATTCTCGAAATAAAAATAAAATATGTTAACAAACATAATTCTAATTCTCAGAACTCTTCCAAGGCACAGAAATAGAAAAGAATCATTTTTTTCAGAAACAGTGCCAGGAATTAGAATGGTTGTCATGCGCAGCCGCAAATACTCGAGTATATGGGTTATATAATCGAGTATATATTTGTGAGATTTGATATACTCGAGTAAATGGTCATATACTCGATTATATTGGTCAAATAGGAATAGATTGGTGTATACTTTTAGGATGGAGGTAAAATAATACTTTTTAAATGAAAAAGGGCACAATAGCCAAATAGCCCTGATAGCTGCTGTAGCAAACAAAAAGCACCTATGATAACTGTTGTAGCAAACAGAAACGAAAGAAGGCAGGAACATATATAAAAATGGCTCTGCAAGCGTAAAAAGAACGATAATCCTCCTTCGAGGGGAGGTACCTCCTTAACCAAATTGGTTACTGAAAACTTCTGATGCCATTCATATGAACAATAAGGGGTTTTATACAACACAAGTGAAAACAGAAATTGAAATAGCTAAACGGTTGAGGCGCACATGCAAGGTTTGCCCCTCACCCTATTGCAACAGAATACTACACCTCTCCTAACAGAACAACATCTATTTCTCACGCCTATTACCCTTTTCTCCTTCTCTGAGTCACATGATAAACTATTTAATTGACCAAATAGTCCCTCATCCATTTGGGCTTGTTCTTGCATCTCTTAAACCATTTAATCCTTGGGCTGTTGTGTTCCATTGCCAAATCTTCCTCTGGTTCCTCATCTGGCTGGGTCTCTTCCTTAGATAGTTGGGCTTGGCTCACTTGTCTCCTATCATCCCCCTTTTCTTCGACAAACACCTTGCCCTCAAGGTGTAATTTGGGATAGTCATGCAGCACACAAGCTAAATCTCCCACGAAGATTCTTCCGGATAGAGACCATCCCATTGTATAAGAGCTTGCACATTGTTGGGATCAACATCATCTTTAATATCTAGCACAACAAGTGGTTGTATGATAGGATGGTGGAGGTGATCGAAGGGTGGTAGTTCCAACGGCTTATCAGTGGAGTCGTGGAAGAAGGGTTTGAGGAGGGAAAAGTGAAAAATTGGGTGAATATGAGACCCTTTGGGTAGGGCCAACTCAAAAGCTACCGCACCAATGCATTTGATTATTGGAAAAGATCCATAGTACCGTTTTGGTAGTTTGTGACAGATGCACATGGCTACTGATTGTTGTCGATGGGGTCTAAGCTTGACCAACACTAAGTCACCCAATTTAAAGGGATGATTCACCCTCTTCTTATCAGCTGATTGCTTCATAGCAGCTTGTGACTTCAACAATTTGTGTTTGATTTTGGTCAGCATAGCATCTCTGTCCACTAATGTGGCATCCACAGCCTGTACATTACTAGTGCCTGCGATATAGGTTGGAATATTGGGAGGCTCACGGCCAAAAACCACTTGAAATGGAGTAAGGCCTGTGGCTGAATGGGTTGAGGTGTTGTAACACCATTCAGCCCAATGTAGATAACGACCCCATAGCTTGGGCTGGTGGTGAACATATGCCCTTAGATACTGTTGTAAAATCCTCTTCATCACCTCGGTTTGTCCATCACTTTGCGGGTGGTATGCTGACGACATTCTGAGTACCACTTAGGCGAAAAAGCTCTTGCCAAAAATGGCTCATGAACACAGGGTCTCGGTCTGAAATGATGCTTTTAGGCATCCCATGCAAACGTGAGATCATGTATGCAAATAAATCCGCCACATTTGCTGCCGTGAAATGAGTCGGGAGCATGCCAAAATGAGCAGCCTTTGAAAATCGATCAACAACAACTAGGATGACAGTGAAGTTTTGGAATGAAGGTAGCCCTGTTATGAAATCTAGGGAGATATCTTCCCAGACTTGTGTAAGGATGTAAATTGGTTGTAATAAGCCCAATGGTTTGGCTGTAGTTGTTTTGATCAGCTGACAAACTGCACAATTTTTCAAAAATTCCATCATGTCCTTTCGTATATCGTCCCAAAAAAAAATCTCATGAAGTCGAGTATAAGACTTGAGTACCCCAAAATGGCCGCCCAGAGGTGTTGCATGAAATTCTTCTAATAATAATTTCTTGAAGGGTAATGTAGAACTCACCACAATTTTGTCATGGTGAAGTAGAAGGCCCTGCTGCAATGAATACCCAGGGTGTGACAGTGGGTCAGTTTCCAACTCCTGGAATATTTTTTGTATCTCCGAATATGTGGCATAGTCGTCTTTGAGCCTAGGGAGGAAGTCGAATTGGGGAACAGTGAGTGTGAGAACTTGAGGAATGGAAGTGTGGACTCTAGACAATGCATCAGCAACTCGGTTGTCACGGCCTGGCTTGTAAACAATGTCATAGTCATAACCCAACAATTGTGAAAGATAGTGCTGCTGATCTGGGGTCTGAATGACCAGGGTCATCAAATCCTTCAAACTCCTCTGATCTGTGTGAATGGTGAATTTACGCCCCAACAGACAGTGTCTCCATTTTTACACTGATTCGATTATGGCGTGAAGTTCACAGACGTAGGTGGAAGATGATACCAATTTAGCACATAATCTTTTGCTAAAATAGCAGATAGGGAGGCCACCTTGCAAGAGAACTGCTCCTAAACCATCACCTGAAACATCCGTGTCCAGAGTGAAAGGGATGTTGAAATTGGGCAGAGCTAGAACTGGGGATTGAGTCATAGCTTCCTTGAGACGATCAAAAGCCAGTTGGGTAGAGGAACTCCAATGAAACGCGTCATTCTTAAGCATGTCTGTCAATGGGGTGGCAATTGAATCATACCCTTGAACAAAACGCCGATAAAAGCCTGTCAATCCCAAAAATCCACGTAGTTGTTTAATAGTAGTAGGAGATGGCCATGCTAGCATCGCCTTTATCTTCTCCGGATCAGGTCCTACCCCTTTGTCTGAGATGATATGGCCCAAGTATTCCAAAGTTGATTGTGCGAATGTGCATTTGAAGCGCTTCAAGAAAAATTGATTAGCCAGTAAGCATTGAAATGTTTCCTCCAAGTGCCTGATATGATCTGTTACAGACTTACTGTAGACCAAGATATCATCAAAAAAACAATAACAAAACGACGCAGGTAAGGTTTGAATAACACATTCATAGTAGATTGAAAGGTGGCAGGGGCGTTACACAAGCCAAAAGGCATGACCAAATATTCAAAAAGGCCTTCGTAAGTGCGAAATGCCATTTTTTGGATATCACTTGGCGTCATACATATCTGATGGTAGCCTGAGCGAAGGTCCAACTTGGAGAAACAACAAGCTCCATGAAGTTCATCTATCAACTCGTCAATGGTCGGGATTGGAAAACGATCTTTCTGAGTTAGAGCGTTGAGAGCCCTATAATCAGTACAGAAACGCCACGATCCATCCTTCTTCTTGACAAGGAGCTCAGGAGAAGAAAATGGACTGGAACTCGGACGGATAATGCCTGCTGCAAGCATCTCAGCAGTTAATTTCTCGATTTCCCTTTTCTGAAAGTAGGGATATCGGTATGGCCTTACATTCACAGGATCGGAACCATGAGGTAGTGATATGTGGTGATCTGTAGGACGTGGTGGTGGGAGACCCGAAGGCATGTCGAATAGGGAATCAAATCTAGCAAGTAGAGTTGTGATTTCATAAGGATATGTGGTGGGTGTAGGAGGAGGGCTAGATGACGCGACGACTTGCAGGTGGTATAACTCAGCAACGACACGTGTTGACAACAATCGCTTCAGTTGTGTGGAATTAAGCTCTTGGGCCTGTGTAGAAGGTACACCATGTACATGGACCAACTTTCCATCTTTAACAAATTTCATGGTCAGGGCTTCATAGTCTGTGAGAACTGGCCCTAACGTTTTGAGCCATTGGACCCCTAATACCAAATCAGCCCCACAAATGGGAAGAAGGTACAAATCAACCAAAAATTGATGCTCTCCAATAAAAATCTGAACCTGCTTACAGATAGAAGAACAATTTAATTCATCCCCATTACCAACTAAAATTTGGAACCCTTGGGCTTGATGCACTTCTAAGCCCAAATATTTAGCAATTCGGCCTTGGATAAAATTGTGGGTACTCCCACTATCAATTAAAAGAGATAACTGGGCTTTGCCCACACGGCCCTGAACCCTAAGAGTTTGAGGGACAGAATGGCCCAATAGGGCGTGAAAACTTATCTGAGCTGCGTCCACCTCGGGCCCACACGATGCATCAGGGTTGGCGTCAGTGTTGGAGAATGAGTTGTCCACCATCAGTTGCTCCAAGTCGTCATCATCAGGAGCTTGTTCTGGCGACGCAATCAACAGTAGAAATTGACGCTTGCATTTGTGATTGGGATGATACTTATCATCGCAGTTGTAGCAGAGGCCTTTGTCTCGTCGAATCTGGAGCTCCTCTGGTGAGAGGCGTTTGATTGATGGCTTGTGAAGGTTTTGGTTGGGGAATTTGTTCCAGCAGTGAGTGTGGAGGTCACAACTGAGGAACGGTTGGTACTGAAGGGTGAGGTTTGTGAGCCGTTGTAGAATTTAGAGCGATGCTGAATGCGATGGTCGTTGAGTTTGTCCTCTTGTAAACGAGCCAGACCAATTGCTTGAGCAAGGGACATGGGTTGGAGGGCTTGCACTTCGCGATGGATCTCAGATTTGAGACCTGAAATAAAGCAACTGAAGAGGTAAGGATGGGGAAGTCCCACACAACGATTGACAAGAACTTCAAATTGGGCCTGGTATTCGCGTACATTTGCCGTTTGTAACAACTTCATCAAGTCACCTTTCGGATCTTCGTACTGTGATGGAGCGAAGCGAAGTTCCAACGATTGGAGCAATTGAGGCCAATTTGTGATTTGACCACTGGCATACATCCATTGATACCAGTTCAATGCCTCGCCCTCCATGTAGAAGGAAGCGATTCGAGGCCGTTGTTCTTCCGGTGTACCGTGAAACTCAAAAAATTGGGTGATCTTAAAGATCCAACCCAGGGCATTGGAGTCGTCGAAGCGAGGAACCTCAAGCTTGAGGGTTGCGGCTTTGATTTCGGCTGGAATCGTGGTTGGTTGTGGTCCCGCAGATGAACTTGCAGTTGCTGTGGTGGTGGCTCGAGTTTCGAGGGATGAGACCTTGTGGACTATGGACTGCATGTCTTGCTGGAGTGTGAGCTGGGATTGTAAGAGTTGGGCTAAAGTGTTTTCAATTGAATCGGGGTTGTGAGTAGGGCTAACCATGGTGATGGTGACTCAATGAAAGCGCCAATGATAGCTACTGTAGCAAACAAAAAGCACCTATGATAACTGCTGTAGCATACAGAAACGAAAGAAGGCAGGAACAGAGATAAAAATGGCTCTGCAAGCGTAAAAAGAACGATAATCCTCCTTCGAGGGGAGGTGCCTCCTTAACCAAATTGGTTACTAAAAACTTCGGATGCCATTCATATGAACAATAAGGGATTTTATACAACACAATTGAAAATAGAAATTGAAATAGCTAAACGGTTGAGGCGCACATGCAAGGTTTTCCCCTCACCCTATTGCAACAGAATACTACACCTCCCCTAACAGAACAACATCTATTTCTCACGCCTATTACCCTTTTCTCCTTCTCTGAGTCACATGGTAAACTATTTAATTGACGAAATAGTCCCTCATCCATTTGGGTTTGGTCTTGCATCTCTTAGACCATTTAATCCTTGAGTGTTGTGTTCCATTGCCAAATCTTCCTCTGGTTCCTCTTCTGGCTGGGTTTCTTCCTTAGATAGTTGGGCTTGGCTCTCTTGTCTCCTATCAAGCCCCCTCATATAGACTTTTTCGTAAGTATCACCATGGAGAAAATCATTTTTCATGGGGACACCATCAATCTCCTAATAGGTGTTGACATATTGATATTAGTAGCTTTAAAGTAAAAAAGAAAAAGAAGAAAAGAACAAAGATTATAACAATTTGAACCCTTTGGTTTTTTTTCTTTTGATTTCTTTTCGAGCTATATTAATTGGACTAAAATTCAAATAGTCTGTTTCTCGTCATCGAGTTAATGTAAAAAACCCACACATGGTTTTGTTTTTTAATATTGTGTTTTGCGTGAAAGAACAAAACACAATAATGCTTAAGCATTAAAATAAATCAGTGCAAGTAAAATAGCTAGTTCATTATATTTTATAGCTTGATCAATGATGAATTAAATGTTTCGCGCGTGTGCGATTGAAATTCTTTAGTACGGACAATCTTGATGATTATCATAGTTTAGTTTTGTAGTGTACCAAAAAATACGTAAAATTCGAAGGCCTGCATATAAAAGTTAAGAAGTTAGGGACTTATTTACAACATTTCATCCCTATATTTTCTTTTTATGGTTTTGTGAAACCATTTGTTACTCGTATTTCAAATGACAATACAATATTATGTTTAAACAAGAAAAAGATAATTCGGAGAATTTTGTGATATTTTTATTCTGTTAATTGATAATATCATTAATTTTATCAAACAAATATTAATTGATGCAAAATGGCACAACGAAACACACTATAAATAGCTCCGTATTATTTTACCAAAAAAAAAAAGAAGCTCCGTATTAAACTAATAATATAGCAGACAGCAAATAAAAATCCAGGAATACTATAAATTATATCAATCAATGAATAGAAATAAAGACTTCCAAGAATCATTTTACAAGTAGTACTTAATGATCACACAAACAACTCGATAAACTCAAAATACTAATGTTATTCAATGATATAAATATAATTAAAATTAACATCCCGTGGACAAACTTAATCTAGCTCAAATCAATCGGCTCAGATACTTTTGTAGGACTTGACTTATGAGCGTTCTGTATACTCCTTCAGTAGGATGATAACTATCCCAAAAGACATATTCTGAAGCATCAGGACAAGTGGTATCCAAAGGGTTGCATAACACTGCGACCTCAATTTTACCTGTGCCACAGCAACCTCTGTCTACAACTTTATAGCCTGCAATTGGAGAAGTAAACACTTGACAGAGAAATTGAAAAGAAAAAAATTGAAGAAATTAAATGAATTCTTATGAATAAATATTAGGAAATATGTTTCTCATATTACGTGAGGCACAATTGTTTTATGCACACAAAAAGTGAATGAAATTGACTTTTTTCATTTTCCTTAATAAATTTCACCCACTTTTTTTGTGTGTTATACGAGATAAAAATATCTCATAAAACATGAGATACATGTTCCTCATAAATGTTTAGGTAAGACTTGGGATTACCATATTTTTGGTAGTTCACAATGATATCGAGAAGAGGATTGTAAACATCAATGTAAACTATCCTGCTATTGGGTGAGTTATGATTAAGGGAATCCATTTCCTTTGACAGTTTGGAGTTGAACAACTTTGCTGCATCATTGTACTTTTCCGCACACTCTCTTATTATCCCTCCAGCTAGAGTTCTCTGTGATGGCACGCATCCAATCGGTGGTGCACTGAGTACTGCAATTCTTCGTGCTCCAAGTTTATATAGTTCCTTCCAATTTATTGACAAGGAAAAGAAAAAACTCATATGGTGAGGCATAGTTGACTTTATAGGCTCAAAAAATTGATATTATATACTATAATGGTTGTTTATTTAGTCCCTTTTTTTTTTTGGTACAACTATTTTGTTCCCTTGAGCTAACTACCTGGTTGACAAAAACCTTAAAATCGATGCACTTTTAATTGATCCACTGCATGACCCAATCAATTAACATATTGATTGAAAAAATTTGGAGTCAAATAAAATTACAACCCATTAAATATAACTCCTATGTTCAAGAAACAACCATTTAAAATCTAAGAGATTAGTACCTACCTTTATGAAATTAGAGGCAGAGTTCAACATAAGGTCAGTGTAAGCAGGCACGTCATACTGTAGTTGTCTCCCACGAGCAACAAAATAGGTGTTAGCAATATCATCACTGCCTGCCACCACAACATAAAGACTTTTGGCTAGGATGAAGTTTGTTCTGTCCTCTCCAACATTGCTTTTCAGCTTTCCTATGTATTCTTTGAACATGTCTAGTTGAGCAGATATTGGTATAACTGACTGGTTACAGTGTCCAAAATGTTAGAAAATAATGGTGAATAGGAATTATATATACATAGGGGTGAACTAATTTGCATCCACACTCGGGTGTGAATTTATACTATCATCAAAGACTAGTGTCTAAGAATAAGGAAAATGATCCGTTTACAATTTTTTTTTTACAAATTACACTAAGTATGACCGGTCATACACTCTTGATTGAAGTATGACCGGTGATACTTAGTGTAATTTGTAAGAGTTTGATAACAAAAAGTTTATGAATATAATATTCTCCTAAGAATAAAATTTTTTATTCCTCATCTGAATAGTTGTTCTCCATATATCTAATTATTATAATTTTGTCAAATGCATGAAAATCAATTGCTGAAACGGAGAATAAAACTTCTTATTTTTACCCTACATACAAAAGATCTCTTCCCTTGAAAAACAATTGTTGAAGTTTGGAGTTTGGATTGTTCTTCCAATCAATATTATAGGAATTAAAAATGAAGCTCAAATATACTTACCGCTATTTGGGGCGTCAAAGGATCATATCCTGAAGCACCGGAGGCAAAGCAGACACCGGTAACAAGATCACTGGATTTGAGATTTGGATCCAAATATGCTGGCAAATACTCCTTAATACCCAATTCTTCAACTGAAATTCATAGTAGTAATTACTAACAATAAGAAATAGAACTGTTTTACATAGTAGCGAAGGCTGATAATAGTTCTAAATGCATTCAGAATATCTCATAGTATAGGAGAAGAATACTTTGACCCTGTATTTGGAATCTTTAAATCAATATTTGTTTTTATTTATAATAAGTTTTTATATAACTTTGTTCATAATGATATTAGTATAAGAATCCAATCCATTTAAAAATCGTTTTACGAGTAATATTTCATAATTTGTAGATTATGTTGCTTTTAATAATTTTTGTAACTAGTACTCCATTTTAAATGAATTCTTTTATATTATAAGGTAAAGTGGAAAAATATAGAGAATGGCTGCTAATTATGTTATTTAGGATATTACTTTCATCAATTAAGGCACAAATTTTAACGATATATTAGATAAGAAAATCGTATTTTCATTTTGATTACCTATAATAAAATAAAAATTGAACAACAATTGATTGTCTGAACGAAAATAATATGAAGCACGGACTCTTTGGAGAAAAGTTATATCCGTGTAAATACCCGTGTTATATATGATGCAACACTTTAAGATACTTTAATTTTTAAATTGATCTATGACCGACACTTTTTTGTATTTTTTATAAAGGAAAAAAGTTTGTGATGTTACTTTAGATAACTTTATCTAATGTTCATCGAAACGACGTCGTTTTGGGATTGAAAAATTAAAAAATTAGAGTGATAAAGACTATTATAACCCTGAAATAAATTAAAATTACAAAAATACCATAATTTCTGTCCCAAAACGATGTCGTTTTGATGAACATTAGATAAAGTTATCTAAAGTAACATCAGAAAAAACAAACTCTTTTTATAATTATTGCTCCAATAGTTTTATTTTACTTTTCTTTTTATACGATATTGCTGTTTGATTCTATCTAATTTTTAATATGAATCACCTAATCCGAAGTTCAATATCTAACAAATCTCAACTTTTTACTAAATTCGGGATTTAGAACTTATATTGGAAAAAAAATGATTAACTCGACTTATCAAAATTGAGTTAAAAAATATGCTTCTATAATTGGTCCAGTGACGAGAGATTTTGATAGTTTGCATGAAATTCGTAGGTTTAAATTTCCGCGCTATCATTGTGTAAAAAAAAAAAAAAAATTGAGGTAAGAAATGGACGGTTCTTGCATCTACGGATGTTTAAAGGCTAATTAAATTTATGTGCTAAATATAGCTGTGGCCTCTCATGAACACTAACGTTTTCTCCCAGTAAAACCGTGTCCCCAATCTAAAATTCTTCAACTGTCTCTTTATACCCAATATATCATAGGGAGAAAAGAAGACCTTGTAATGAGACAAAAAAGAAGTTTCCAAAAACTTGATTAAATTTATAGCTGAACGGATATGTGCTTTGAACTTTAGGATGATATAAAAGAAGAAGAAAAGTGAAAAGGAATAAATAAAATGGTATGCGACTATATATGAGTTTTCTTGTTGACAGTCAGAGAAAGAGTGAGTATTTTAAGTAAGTGAGTTTTCTGGTAAACACAAATTCTTTTCTCAATTGAGATTTTGTTTTACCTCAAACTAAGAAAACCTCTAAGAAAAGGCAAGACACAACTGAATAAAGAAGAGAGTACCTAGTAGGTCTGATGGAATTTTTCCATTGCAAAATCGACCCGTTGGGATCCCTCCCTCGAAATCTTTTCCATAAGGAAGGAAGTTGCATTTGACCAATGTTTTTATGTTGTTGTTGTTGCCTGAGTCCACTATCGAATCTCCAAATGCTATCACTGCTGGAAATGAAGCATTTGGAGGAAGCTTCACCACAGCCTTCGTTCGGTAGCATAAAAAAGCAAACAGTACTATGAAACGGAGTATCAATGTACTTGGAGAACAAGGGAGCTGCATCAACATTGCCATAGCAAGGTAACTTTAAGAAACAGCTGCTGAAAGATACAGAAATAAGATAAAACATGTCTAAGCAAGGTGTGTGTATATATATGAAAAAATTCAACTACCAAATTTTAAAGTATAACTTACCATAAGATTTAAATTAGGATGTAAATATGAAAGTGTGGCATCGAATTGTATCACATAATTGTGAAATTATATATTGAAATGTTACATAAAATTTTTTATAATTAATTTCTTATTTTCTTATATTTAATGATTTATTTTCTTAATTTAGATTCTGATTAATATAAGTAAGAATTAGTGTTTTTTTTAAGGGAAAAATGTGTATCATTTTAAGTGAGAGAAAGAGATAAATAAAGGAGGAGAGAAAGTGAACAAAAAAATATAAAAGTGTGGATCTCACCTCTATGTGAGAGTGAAATGACATAACTTGTGTCATTTAAAAGTAAAAACATAAAAGTGTGGATCTCACTTCTATGTGAGAGTGAAATGACATAACTTGTGTCGTTTAAAAGTAAAAATATATTTTCCTTTTTTTAATATCCCATCCTATAACATTATAATTTTTATTTATTTTTTTACCAAAATACATATATTTTGAATAAGAAATTAGTAGCATCATGTTAGGTGGCGCACTATGTATGGTTATGAATATTATCAGTACGGTTTTCCTCACACCTGCCCTTACTCGTCACACAATTAACCTGAACCTTTAAATATCTTCCTTTCTTTGGCAAAAGATCAAGAGTTTGGTTTTCACTTTTCAACAGCTGGGTCAATTACTAGATGACTTCTGTGAGTGTATAAATGTTAATTACGCGCCGTATGTAAAGAAAACTGACATACAGAACTTCAGAGATCTCCTCGATTACTTTACAGTTAAATCCAGCACAATTTTTCAAAAAATAATTGGGTATAAATTATAATTCGCATTTAGATGACTACTCTTATTAGTAAGATATAAGGAAAGTTCGTTAGCAGTCTTGTATTTTTATTGGCTTAAGTTTATTTTATTTTATTTTACTCTTTAGTAATTTGGATTTGAATATATGACTAATTATTGTTTAAAGTTTTTAAATTTATTTATACGGAAATAGTTATATTTATAAATTTTTTATTTACAGACTATATTATGTATTTTCAGAAATACACTATATACTTCCGTGAATACATAGTATAATTTGTAAAAATTTATAAATAATTCCTTCCGCTATTTATATCTCTTTTATAAACAGAGTACTTAAAAATTGCGGACAAGAAAATATAGTGAAACGTAGCTGTACTTAACCAGTTAACCCAGTGTCTTTATTATTTCTTCCCTTCTCTTTATTATTTTATAACTCGATGTATAATTGTTCACTCCCCACAAAAATAAGAAATGAAAAATAAAAGATGTTGAAAACTGCATTTTCTGTTTTCAGTTTGTCTGTGTCTGAAGTCTGAACCATATGCATAATCAAATTTACCTAAGCTAGCTACTTCATGCAAGAGCAGGCCAAGCCTATAAAAGCAAACAGACAAAGATAAGAGAAGGGAAGACACTGACAAATGGAGTCAAATGTAGTAATTTTAAGGAAATCAATACAAAGTTAAATATTTAGTTATTTTGTAACGGATTCGCTTCAACCATTATATGACGAGCGCATTTTGAGTATCATCGATTCGTCGAAGCACAAAGTAGTAGATATTATTTTCATTCGAAATGAGACACATATATTTAATAAGAAAATCGCTTTGCACTGACATGTTGTCGTATCAGCTTTGTATTTGACTTTTATTAAAGGGATAGATATAAAATTGGGTTTGAGGGGAGTATTTTAGATATTTTTCTATATGACATGGAGTTGCTAATTGGCTATCCTATCTTGGTGGATTAACCTATTAAAAATGAGTAGGTATATATTTTTAAATTTTATATTTAAAAATTCGAGTATATATTCTGAAGAATACACACTTCAATGTTTGTATTCTTTGAAATACATAATTAAGTTTGTAAATATAAAATTTATAAATATAACATTTTTCTTTAAAAATTTATTGAAAGTTTTTACCATTAACGTTAAACAGTCAGCTAAATACAGCTAATAAGACTTTAAAAAAATGGACCAAAACAATGCCTTTTTTTTTTATAAACATGAGTTGCTATTTAAGTGGTGATATCTATTGCGTAGTCATTAAAAGAAAAAGTTCTTATATATATATATATATATATATATATATATATATATAATATGAGAATACTACATTCAATTTAATAAAATCATAACATATGGATTGCATAATTATACATACAATTGTATTAAATTTAAAATATATTTTAATAAATCTTACTTCATATTCCAGCTGTTGAATGCATTACCATGTACTAAGAATTTCTCCACTAAAAGTACATTTTTTATTATAAAATTAAAATAAAGTAAGATTGGGTGTTAAACAATATTGAGAGTAGTACTCTGAACTATCTAGCACCGATACTGACACGGGACACGAGATACGATATGATAAGACATTTCGACACGTTAATTCTTAAAAATGTTAGATTTCGACACGTTACGACACGTTTTGATATTAAATAATATTTTTAATTTATATAGTCTATATTGTATTTAATATTTAATAATTTAACAAAAAAATGAAGCTAAATTTATAATACCCATCAATTTTGCAAAGAAACATAAAATATTCCATATATTTATATTAAACTCAATAAAATGATAATCGTAATCTAACGAATCTAATAGTTGAAACTAAAAACACAATGCAACGCAACTTTTAAACCTTTTTTGAGTCTCTACAACATGCGTTGGAGAGTCGGGCAGTGTCGGAGAATGTCGAGAAGTGTCGGACACAACACGTCAGTGTTTTTGAAGTGTCGGTGCTTCATAGCTGCTGAATTCCGCTTGTTACTAAGCAAACTGGTATGCAGCTAATTCTGTGAAAAAGTTAATGAAAGAATCGTGAATTGCCCAATCACTCTCCAGAGAAGTTTTCAATGACACCAAGTCCAGCAAAGAAAACAATTTAATGACAGATTGAATATCCATATCTTATGAGTAATATATAGTTAAAATAGCGGTTGGAGATAAGCTTATCTCAAGTAGTGTTGAGATATATAGTCCCACATTGGTTGTATGAGCAACTAATGTGAGGTTTATAAGGACTTGGGCACTCCCACTCTTTGAGCTAGCTTTTGGAGTGATGTATCCCAAGGTTCTTTACATGGTATCAGAGCTTGAGTGACTATAAGGTCACA
This sequence comes from Gastrolobium bilobum, assembly GCF_033153095.1. Taxonomy (NCBI): domain Eukaryota; kingdom Viridiplantae; phylum Streptophyta; class Magnoliopsida; order Fabales; family Fabaceae; genus Gastrolobium; species Gastrolobium bilobum. Next base: position 38,442 of record NW_026897678.1, on the reverse strand, counting down.
AGTTCGATCCTCACCGCCTCCCACTTTAAAGTGGAATTAAATAAAACACACAAAAGGTAAACCAAAAATTGAGCCTGTGTAATTTCCACGCTTATAGCCTAAAGGGCTCTTGCGTGAGGGGGCATGTTGAGATATATAGTCCCACATTGGTTGTATGAGCAACTAATGTGGAATTTATAAGGACTTGGGCACTCCCACCCTTTGAGCTAGCTTTTGGGGTGATGTATCCCAAAGTTTTTTACATGTTGAGATATATAGTCTCACATTAGTTGTATTAGCAACTAATGTGGAGTTTATAAGGACTTGGACACTCCCACCCTTTGCGCTAGCTTTTGGGGTGGTGTATCCCAATGTTCTTTACATGGTATCATAGCTTGAGTGACTACAAGGTCACAAGTTCGATCCTCACTGCCCCCCCACTTTAAAGTGGAATCCAAAAATTGGGTCTGTGCAATATCCACGCTTCAAGCCCAAAGAGCTCTCGTGTGAGGCATGTAAAGAACCTTGGGATACACCACCCCAAAAGCTAGCTCAAAGGGTGGGAGTGCCCAAGTCCTTATAAACTCCACATTAGTTGCACATACAACCAATATGGGACTATGTGCCCGTTTGGATGGACTTTTGTTCCTAAAAAAGTTAATTTTTTTAAAAATAAAAGTCCTTTTAAGAATTTTTAGATGTTTGGATAAAACTTTTTAAAAAAGCAAAATTTAGAATAAAAGTTAAAATGCTGCTTTTTTTTATAGCCAGTAGTTGGTTGCTTTTGAAAAAAGCAAAAATTAAAAGATAATATAACTTTTTTTTTTAGAAAAAAGATAATATAAATTTTTAAAATACAATGTTAACCTTATCCTATCATACCTATTTTATCTCTCCTTATCTCATGATCATGCTATTTTATCTCTCCTTTATTGTAATTTTATATATAAAAGTGCTTTTTTTTTATTTTAACATCCAAACAACTTTTTTTATGTAAAAGTGATTTTCAGATCATATATCCAAACGTAAAATAACTTTACCTTTTAAAAAAAGTAATGCATAAAAAGTCATTTTTTTAAAAGCTCATCCAAACGGGCCCTATGTATCTCAACAAGTAGTTGAAGAAATATTAAATATATATATATACATATACGCGAGTTTTGTTTTTCTACTGCTGCTGCAAGGAAAACATTTTGCAGCAATTTATACTATGTATTGTCTGTAATACATAGTTAAAAAAGGTGGTTGGAGATAAGCTTATCTCAAGTGGCTGGAGAGATTTTAACTCTAATGTTGTTGCAAGAAAAAAAATTTGCAGCAGTTTATACTATGTAATGTCTGTAATACATAGTTAAAAAAGGTGATTGGAGATAAGCTTATCTCAAGTGACAGGAGAAATTTTAACCCCATATATATATATATATATATATATATATATATATATAGTAAAGAATTTCTCCGATCAAAGGAAATAAGTTATCTCCGGTGAGCCCAAAACGATGTTGTTTTGGGACAGAAATCAAAGTGTTTTTGTAATTTTAATATGGAAAAAATGTTTATCCTTTTAATGGTGTGCATATGACAACCTTCCCGGAATCAATTTTTTTTTTTAAAATTTATATTCCCGGGAACAAAAAAGAATAGAAAACTTGTTTTGTAAAATCGGTTTATTTTTTTGTTCCCGGGATGAACCAGATTAATTTTTGTGCTGGGGAACAAATAAAAGAATAAAAAAATTTCTGTTTTTTTGTCCCGGGCACAAACTGAGAAACACTTATTTCTTTCAATCACTCTCAACCACTATCATCATTATCATCACCATCATCATCCCGATACGACCACCGCCACCATCGTCGTCGCCATCAATATAAAATCAATGTCGTCTTCACCACCACCACCACCACGACGATGTCACCATCACCATCACCACCACACCCACGACGATGCCACTACAATCACCGTCACCACCACTGTAAGGACCCTCACCGTTAATTTAGGAAATTAATTAAATAAATATGAGAATTAGGAAATAATTCAATAATTGACCCTAATAATTATGAGAAGGCTTAAATAATTATAGTGAGGGAATAAGAATGTTGAAAAGTATGTATATGTCACTAGAAACATATATAGGACTGACATAACAAGTTTCAAGTCAAAATAATGAGAACTGGTGCCAGAACTGATACTGGCTATGTAAAAGCGCGTACCAGAATGGTGCTGCGAAAAATAAAATAAAAATATGATAAATCTTAAAAAAATGAGTAGGTTCAGAATCCTAAGTTTGAGATTATAATGTTAAGTGTAGCTATTAGAGCTAATACAATGTGTTTAAAATTAAATGAGCTATAAATGCTCCTTTTGCACAAAATCCTAGGACATATTGGCTTCCTACGTGAGTTGCTCAGCTGCTGAGTGCCTCTCCATTGTTGTTCCCTTCTTCCTCTTCACCTTGTGAGCCAAGAGGTCACCTTTCCTCTTGGTTTCTTCATCAAATCTTCTAGTGTGGGTGTGCATTAGACTTGTGAGGGTGAGATGTAGCCATTTGCTGAGTGCTCAGCCTCTGTTTGTTGGAGTGTGTGGGCTGACTTCATGGTGGGAGTTGAGGGGACCATTGTGGTAGCATTTTGAGCTTCAAGAAGCTACCTTTGGTGAGAAAGAACCTTGCTTGAGTGTCATTTTCGTGCACCCTTGAAGTCAGGACCGTGGAGCTGACTCGTGAGCTCCAAGAGCATCCCTTTTTGCTGTGTAGAGCCTTGGGTGAGTTGTGTAACGCCCGACCACTTGCAAGTGTCAACGACTATCCCCACACACTAACACGAGACTTTTCAGCGTGCTTTGTCCTCACTCGCACACTTCCCGGAAAAACTTTCCAAGAGATCACCCATCCCTGAATTGCTCCAAGTCAAGCACGCTTAACTGTGGAGTTCTTCCGATCCGGGCTACCGAAAAGTAGATGCATCTTGTTAGTATAGGTAGTACCAATTAATTCTTATAAGCTATCCTCAGTTGTGCTGTCCTATACCAGCACAATCTCTGGAATCCTTCTCTTTCCGGTGTTATTCGATTCATTCATGTACCCCTCCCACTGATAGTAAGCTAGCTCTTCCACTAACCATACATTCAATTGTACATTAGCTCTTCCACTAACCATACAATTGTCAACACTCGAGATGTTACAAGTTGTTCAACCTTTGATCATGAGTTTTATGGTTAAAAATAAAGCCTTGATGCATGTTAATATAAAGTTGATAACTTAGGGTTGGGTAAGGTTACACACATCTAGAAATGCATGTTTAAGCTTCTGGAACCGTGAAAAGAACCACCTTTGGGAAGGATATCTCGCGAAATGCAGAACTGCATTCTGTCGCGAAATATCCGGATATTGGTATCCGGATATAGGGTCATGAGATATCCGGATATGGATATCCGGATATGGCCCTAAAATATATCCGGATATCCTGGGTTTTCGTGAACAGTAACGGTACTGTTCGTACAGAATGTTATTTTTGGGTTTGTGGACCCATGATTAGTTGATGTGGACTTCTGTATTAATTAATCTAAGTCAGGACCTAAGTGGTTAAGGGCTTATGGCTTTCTAAGAAGCCTAAAGACATGAAACGTAAAAGAGAACCATTGTCTTTTGTTATATGCTTATGAGCTATGGTTGTTGATATGATTGCTTGTCCAAAACAGATTGTGATTCTGCTGTGTTTGGGCTTTGTGCTTGGTTGGACTCTTGGCTTGGATAGTTAGCTTGCAAGGTAAGCTTTCGTGTCCTCGGTTTAGCCATTGTTGGTTCCACCATATCCCATGAGGGGATGGTTTATATGCATGATGTGTTTTCATGTACTGTTTTATTGAAATGCTATTGAGTTATTAAGTGCAAATGCCTATGATATGTATGTGGTGTTCGCCTAGACGGGATTAAGTTCCTGTGGGCAGGTACGACATGGGCGCATACTGTGTGGGTAATAGACGTATTCCTGCACCTCTCTGGCTAGTAGATTAGTTATAACACACATGACATGATTATCTGCTGCATTGCACTGGTTTTGGAACTTATATTGAATTACTGCTTTTAGAACTTATATTGCACATGTAAGTGAGCTTGGGGTCGAAGATCCTTGAGGACCCCTTGTCTTACTAAGATTTATGTTTAGAGATCTCACCCCACGTTTGGGGCACATATTTTAGGTTCAGGTAATGCGGGGATTGAGACCTCTAGCGGTAGGAGGCCGGAGCTTAGCTGATATTTCTGCTTTTATGATGATATGCTTGGATGCTGATCTGTCTTGCATTTATTATCTTGTTTTTTTGGATTTGAGACTGCTGTTGGGCTTTGTTGCCTTATTTGGTGAGCATGGGGGTTGTCCATGCCACATTGATTTCTGTTATGTTTGAGTTATCTGAGTTGAATAATGTATCAGGATATTGTCTGGATTACGTGTTGTAGATCCGTGACTTAGATACTCATACTCATCTATCTATTGAGGCATTTCAGTTAGCTGTCTTTTGCAATTTACATACAGGCGATGTTTTTATGAAAATGATTAAGTAATCAACTTGACTAAGTATAATGACGTCATAATTGAAAAGAAAAAGATATTCTGCATTTTTAATTAAGCGTAGCTTAATACGATGACATGTTAACAAACCAGGTATACACGGGGTGTTATAACAACCACCGTCACCAACCACCACCTCCATCATCGCAGCCACTGCTGTCACTACCACCACCACCACCATCGTCACACCACGCCATCGCCACCATCACGACGCCACCATTTCCACCACTGTCACCAACCACCACTACCATCATCGCAGCCACTGTCACCACCACCACCACCACCATGCCATTACAACGTCACTAACCACCACCATCATCATCGCCGTAGCCACTGTCGTCACCACCACCACCATGCCATCACCATCACCATCACCATTACCACCACCTCCATCGCCACTACTACCACCGCCACTATACCACCACCATTGCTACCATTACCACCACCACTATGCCGCCACCATTACCACAACTATCGCCACAGTTACTGTCGTCACTACCACCACCACTATCACCATTCCCACCACCATTACCGCCACCACCACACCATATGGAAATGAAAGTGATGCTCTGAACAAAAATTATGCTTATAGAAATTATTTTTTATTATATTATTTGTTGTGTTATCAAACGCAATTCTCATTCTCAGAATAAAAATAGAACATGTTATCAAACACATTTTTTTCTCAGAAACTGTTCCAAGACACAGAAATATAAAAGAGTTTTTTTTTTCAAAAGCAGTGCAAGGAGACAGAATGGTTGTCATGCACACCCTAAATCACACAAGTTGTGTCATTTCACTCTCACAAAGAGGTGGGACCCACACTTTTATTTTTTTTGTCCTCTCTCTCTTCCATCATTTATCTCTTTCTCTCACTTAAAATGACACAACTTTACATCTTTTAATATGACACACACTTTTCCCTTTTAATATATTGTAGGTTATATTAATCTTTATCATTATAATTCTTTAATCTTATAACCACAAAACGACGTCGTTTTGAGTTCATTGGAGATAATTTTATCTCCGATGACCGGAGAAATACTTCTCTCATATATATAGATATGGAAAATATGTTTCTTATGTGTCATGAAACGAAATTGTAAACAAAAAATTAGTAAGACTTATATTTTTTTCTCTCTTCTTCTTAGTAGGTCTCATCCTCTTTTTTGTATATTACATAAGATAATTTATCTCACGCAACATAAGAAATATATGCTCCTATATGTTTCTCATGCATACCTAAATTATTTGGTAACAATTATTATTATTAACATTTTAAGATAAAATAATGCAATGTTTTTTCTTTCAAGAAACGTTACTTAATCTTCCACAATTTGAAAACACGTTACTTAATCTTCCACAACCAAGAAAGTATATATATATATATATATATATATATATATATATATATATATCAACTGTAATTGCTGCTGTGTGAGCTGTCTCATAGAACCCACTGTACAGAAGTATATATATATATATATATATATATATATATATATATATATATATATATATCAACTGTAATTGCTGCTGTGTGAGCTGTCTCATAGAACCCACTGTACAGAAGGTAATTGCGATGATAATATAATGGCTGTCACCAGTGTATATAGTCATCCAATTTATTGAATAACTAAAAACAGGTGTAATGAACGACACATGCATGCCTAAATTGTTTGCTAACAATTATTATCATTAATATTTTAAGATAACATGATACAATGTTTTTCTTTCAAGAAACGTTACTTAATCATCCACAAACAAGAAAGTCTAAAGATATCGAAGAAAAAAAAAATCTTTCCACTCAATCATTGATCTCCAAAGACAAAAAAATAAATAAATAAAGGAGAACAAAGTAAGGTTGTGACTCGTGAAGAAAATTATAGAAGAGGGAAGTGGGTGGGCTACCTCGTTGATACGCCATTCAAGGAAAGTGCTTCTTATACATTATTTCATCCTTTGTTTAGATGGCAAAAGTAGCAATATAAATATATAGAAAATAATATTAAAATAATTATAGTTAAATAAAATTAGCTGTAAATAATAAAAGTATACAAATTTAAAATAATATAAGTTGAAAAATAGGAAAAATATTTTTTGATATTAAAAAAAATTATCTTAAACAATCTCAAAATAATATCATTTTATGGTTTCAAGAAATAATTTTACGTCTAACACATTTTTTCTTGTTTTTATATGAAATTTCTTATAAATATATTAAGATTTAAGAAATAAAGTTATTTTTTGTGACTTCAAAATAATATCATTTTCGAGTTTTAATAAAATAAATTTACTGGACGTTTTGAGATATCCATGATGCAAGAGAACTAAAATTTTCAAAATGTCTTGTATTTTTATTTTAATCCAAAAGTAACATTGTTTTGAAATTTAGGAGATAATTATATTTCCATTTGACATGGATATTTTTTTCTATTTTTATATTTTAAATAAGACTTTAATGTTTCTACTGTGAAAGTAGATAAGTTATCTACATTCTCTTAAAATTAAAAAATTATAATGAGAAAGACTATTATAATTCTGAAATAAAATATAATTATAAAAATACATTGATTTTAGTCTCAAAACAAAATCATTTTGAGCTCAATGTAAATAAGTTATCTACATTGATTGTAGAAAAAATGAACCATTTAAATAAATGTAGATTTTAATATTTCTTTTTTCAATGGAGATAAAGTAATTAGGGAAAAATACAGAATATTTTAAAAAAATTCATACTACAAGAGATAAATAAAAAAATTTAATTTTTTTTTTCAGTTGTTTTAGATTTTTTTTTATATTAATTAGTGCCTTAATTCTTAATCAACCTATCTAATTCCCATTCGGATTTGAGTGTTTTCAACCTATCTTCCCATACCAACAAATCTAAGATATGTGTTTTGGTTCTAGAAAAACAACTTTATCTAAATGTTTTTCGAATATATTGAAGTACTATTATTTCGATTGAATGATTTGAAACTTAATAATTGGTAATTCAAATCGAACTGCAAATAGTGCAGAACAGGTCGCCACTGTGGCGTTTTCGGGGAGTTAGTTCGGCCAACTACCACATCTACAGACTACAAATATGCAGAAAAATATCACAGAGCGTATATTAATTAGATCATAAATGCTAAAACAAGAAACGTAACTGACTGATTGATTTTTTTCGTAGAGTACACTTTTTCGTCTAACATCCTTCTGTCTTGAAAGTCCAATGTCATTATTAAATTTGAAGTTTTTTTTATTTTAAATATTTTTCTCCCCAATTGAAACTATTATTTTTTTTACAAACAATATTTTGTCTCAATACAATTTTTTTATATAATTACATTTCAGCTAGATTATAAGATTTGACCTCTCAAAAAAAGATAAAGAGATTCAAATCCAAAATTATACTAATGATCCATTAAGTTTCTAACACCAGTTAATACTTATAAAAGAAAATCTTTTGTCTCAATTAATTTGTTAATTTTAAAGAAAACATTATTTAATTTTTATAAAATTTATTCTTTTATTTTTTGTACTCTACCAGCATTCGAACAAGGACCATTATGGTGTTGTCCTCCAACAAGCAACAAGTACCATATTGACCACCAATGCTAGTTTTATAAAATTTATTCTTTTTTTTTTTGGAAATATATAAAATTTATTCTTATATCTTAGTATCTCTACTCAATAAAATGAAAAATATATATAAATGAAGTGATTATATTTTAACTATTTTAATAAAAGATAATTTAATTAAAGTTACGCATATTTTTTTTTTTAAAAAAATTGTTAGTTACTAATTTATCAATTATTATAATTAATTTATATGAAAAATATTTGAAACTGTCACTTTTACAAATATATTTTGAAAAATATGTTATATCATTGCGCGAATTAACAGATTTTAATTTTAATTTATTTATTTATTCACAAATTGGGTATATTCTACCATTTAATTTGTTGTTGCTAATTTAAAAAGTTAACTCAATAATTGCTTCCTAGAAAAAGTTAACGTAATAAAATTACCAAGTAAGAAACTTTACATGTAGAAATGGATGCTTTAGCTTACATGATAAATTTGCTAAAAAATCTCACACTATATGTTTCATAATACTCCATAATACCGAGTTACATTATCAATTTTCAAACAGCAACTAACAACTGCTGCAATAAGGAGAACAACTATGTTAGTTTCATAATACTCCACGGTGGCTGAAAAAAATGTAGGAACCCCAAAGCTTTGTGGAAGCAGCTTCCATACATTTATTTATCGATTCGGTTTCAAATGAATATCGAGCATTCTGTAACTGGGAAGCTTATAATATTCAATTAAGTATGTTGTGGGTTACAAATGCAAATGAACAGATATCCATCTGCTATGGTATAGTCATCTTGTCAGCAGTTAACGTAGTAAATGCAGCCCAGCTGTGAGAGTCTACCAAGTCGTATAATAATGAGTTCGTCCGTATTTGTCTGTGAATGATAATAACAACACAGCTCAAATTTTGATTAAATAAGCAACGAGTATAGTTAAGTCGACAACACAATCAGGATAGAATTTGTAATCGATTTTTATTAAATTTATCTTCGAGGAAGGATAGAGAACTTTAAAATCTGACTAAACTCCACTTCGAGATTAGTTTAATACTCAATTCAAAGAGTTGGAACTTGTAGGAATACAGGATTGACTTGGTTCAAAGAAGTAATTATGATTGGTATAAAAAAAAATTATTAAATAAAAATATATATTTGGAAAAGGTATTCAACAGAAAAAATATTTACAAATTATAAGAAATATATAAAATTAATTTAAATAGAATAAAAACTCAATGAAAATGACGAAAGTCCAAAAAATACTAGGACTGATGACAATGTGATGAGTCTTCCACACAAGTCCGATTCTAAAAAGATGAGTCTTCCACACAAGTCCGATTCTAAAAACCTATCAAATTTGGGATCATTCTGACTTCGTCACCTTATGTTACAGACCTGGTCACCATCCAAAAAATTAGTTCAAAGGGTGAGAGTACCTAAGGTCTTATAAATTTCACACTAGTTATATAAGCAATCAATGTGGGACTCGTAACATTGTCATCCCGTCGACGGTAGCCCTTTCCCCCCTTTGGAGCGGCTACACTCACCTAATCCAGACTATAGATAGCCTTTTCCGTGGGCTCAACACTCAACAAAAGCACCAATTGTTACGAACCTTAAGATCACTACCCAAAAAATTAGCTCAAAGAGTGAGAGTGTCTAAAGTCTTATAAACTCCACACTAGTTGTATAGGCAACCAATGCGGAACTCGTAACATTGTCATCCCGTCAACGGTAGCCCTTTCCCCCCCTTTGGGGCGGCTTCACTCACCTAATCCAGCCTATAGGTAGCCTTTTCTGTGGGCTCAACTCTCAACAAAAGCACCAATTGTTACGAACCTTAAGATCATCACCCCAAAAACTAGCTTAAAGAGTGAGAGTGCCCAAGACCTTATAAACTCCACATTAGTCGTATAGGCAACCAATGTGGAACTTGTAACACCTTATGTGTATCAAATTCTTTTTACCTCATGAGCAAGAAGATGTAATATTTTAATCAATTGCAAATCCCATGACAACACAACTGCAAACTCAAACGCATATTGTTGAATGGTGTCTAATTCATTGATCTGTATAATACCTTCCCACATTAGACAATTAGAAAGTGGTTAGGGAAATCCAATACTCTTTTAAGTCAAGGAAAATTGTTGAACCCATAATTCCATGTTTGTCACTAAAGCTTGATACATTTGTTGGAAGAATGCCTTCAAATCCCATTGATGGAATCAATGGCCTCCAAAAACAAGAGGGTTGTAAAAGGATAGTTGTTTGGCTATGCCACTTATTCTAGTCCATATGGTGGGTATTTTCCATACATGACAATCATGAATACTATGTTAAGCGAAATCTTAGAGCATAGATCCAAGTCAAAATGTTTGATATTGATATCCTTGTGTTAGGTCCTAGAAGACCGTATTGCTATACCGAATAGTATGCGCTCAGAGATACCTTATAGTAAGTTACCGTAATTGGCTTATAGCCAGTATCCCAATCACTGCGCACAAGCAATAGGCTTATAGCTAAGACGTGGGTGTGTGCACAGTGTTGGCAGCAATAATAAATAGGTCAAAAAGTGTGTATCTGGGGTCTTTGGCCTCTTATTTATAAGGGTTACCACTAGGGTTTGTGTAGATCTCCCAGTTGCAGTAGGATTCGACTTCCTTGCTGTTGAGATAAGGATTCTATCCTAAGTATCTTATTGTATAATATTGTTAGGATAATTGAGTATTTATCCCTTAGTGGATTCTTAGGTAGGTAGTTAGGTTATGAGATACATATCAATAACAGTTTCCCCCCAGCTCGGTATTCTGGAACTCGGAATGCCGGGGTGATGAAATATTATCTTCTAGCTCGGAATGCCGGGATGCTGAAATGTTATCTCGGACTCTACTTGGCCGAGCTCTTTTGTTTGGAAATTTGCTCTTCCATGGTTTCTTTGATTAGGACGTGAGTCTGACATGGAAAGTTTTTCCTTTCTCCGTTTCTATCGAGGTTTAGGTTGGTCATATTTGACCACAGTGGTAATCTGTCATAACACCATAGGTAGGATCAAATCAGATTTCAGTCATGTCAATGTGACCTTCTGTATTTTGCCTGCAGTGACGGTTATGATGTTCCACGTGTCCTATTCTCGTTTGAGGTTTGTGCATCGTGGGTCGTGTGTAGTTATTAGCCTTCGTAGGTCATGATTATCGTGGGTGGTGTTTTTACTTCTTTGTCTTTGGATACTCAAACGTTTGAGACCTTTTATATTTGCGCCCAAGGCTGAAATTGCCTCTTGTTTTCCTTCTCGCATCTGTCCACAACTTTTTATTTTCGTTTTTTGCTTCTTCAGCATTTTTTCTTTGCTTTTTCATTTCTGGGTTTTTCTTTCAAGTGCACTTTGCATTTCCTTCGGAATCATTTTTCGCGAAGGCCCTCCAAGGGTTGAGTCTAGCTTTCCTCATCCTTTTTCTCACTATTCAGGTACTTTCTAACCCCTTCATTTCTTTTCACAATTTGATTTTGTCATCGTTCATATTTCTTTCTCACTAAGGTAAGGGAATAACTCGTACTTCTTCTGGGTTTTTAGTTGACCACTTCGAGAGAGGGTTTTTCTCTTCTGTAATCTTGGGTTTAGTTATGAACATTCCTGGTTCGCCTTCGGGCTCGGCCTATGTTCGAGGTGATGAGCATGGCATTACTGAGGAGGAGGTGAAACAGTTGCCTCGGTCCGTCCAATATTGGTTTTACAGTAGAGAATATACTGAGAAAGAGAAACTCCAACAAATTCTTCGAGGTCATCGAGGAGGTCGTCGGAGCACCCAAGGTGGACGCGGCAGGAGGGGGCAAGGTAGGAGAGGGAGAGGGGAGCATAAGCCCTAGCTTAATTTTGGTAAAGCCGCTGGTAGGGGTGGACCTACTTTGGTCTCAAACCCCGTTGCTCCTCTTGAGCCGAGTCCCTCTGATAACCCAGTTCCTTTAGTTTATATTTTGCCCTCTTCTCAAGTTCCTTCTGGTTCGAGATCCATTTTAAATCGGATCCCTCCCCTCGGTCTTAGCGACAACACTTCTAGCTCTTTTTCTTCTGAGTCGGGTTTTCCAAGGTCCCAGGTCCCTTTTACCTCATTTAATGATTCGACTTCATGTCAAACAGCCTTTATCGACCTTGACAACAGTTTTGATAGTTCCATCCCTTTTTCTTGGAGTTCAAATTCGTCGTTATCTGACCTTGATGGTCCGAGGTTAGAGTTAACTGATATTAATACTGACCTTCATCATTCGTGTTCCAGGTATGTGGTCATGGAAGAATCCGACATCCAAAACTGGGTTCTTCTTGAAATTCTTAATATATGGTCCGCTATGTCTCCAGCCGAAGTAACCCAACTTCCTATTGGAGATCATTCAGGGGTTGATATTCTTCCTGCCGGTGATAGCCCGGTGTGTACGGGCCCTAATGTTGACGAGCTTCATTACTTCTTTTTCTACTGAGATTTAATCACCAAAATCGGACTTCAATTTCCTCTTTCCGATTTTCAGATTTTTGTTCTTCGTAGGCTCTGAGTTGTACCAACACAACTTCATCCCAACTCTTGGGCCTTTATCTGAGGTTTTGAACAAGTGTGTGCATATCTCTACCTTCCATGTACAGTTGATTTGTTCTTCTATTTGTTCACGGTATATACAGCTCGGTCAAGGGCCGATGCTAAGGAGCGGAAAGGCTGGGTTACCCTTCGAGGCGCTCCTAATCAGGGTATTTTTATTCCCTATTCCCAATCTTTCAAAGGCTTTAAGGAAGGCTATTTCAAAGTGGCAGCTCGTTCTGATTCCCTCCCCTGGTTTGCCTCATCATGGTTAGACGGAGGGGATTTGGCGTGTCGGTTCGAGCTTTATTGGACGCAGATTCACTACCAAAGGCATCCTAGGGATTACACTGCCCCATGAGTAGCTCTTTCCGATTCGGAGAGATTGACGGCTTCCATCCTGGTTCCCTATGCCGACGAATTCAACATTATCGACTTAAGTCGAATTGTAAATAAGTTTGGAGAGGATCTCCTTGAAGAGCTTGGTATGTGATTCCCCTTATAAGGTTCACTCAAGCCTCCCTTGTATTCATTTACTAACTTGTGTTTTGATTTTTGACTGTTTTGCAGTTAGCATGACGAGCTCTGCATATAAGAAGTTTTTGCCCAAACCTAAGAAGTCTTCTTCGAAGGGAAATGTCGTGGATGATGCAGTCGCCGAGGTCGAGGTGACTAAGAAAAGGCGGCTTGACATTGTGTCCGGAGGAAGCTCCTCCGTCATGGGCGATACTACACCTGCCTCTGAGGTCTTTGCTTCTCAGCCCACCCCTCCTGCATCACCACCCCCTCAACCTGCTCCTTGAGGGGATGTCGTTATTTTAGAGCCAGGTGAGTTATGGAGAGTCGGGGTTTCGGATCGATTTAGAGCTGCTTTGAGGCCCCCTGAACAACTTGTGGGTAGTTCACCGCTGACTCCCGACCTGAGGTCGATGTTAACTCGGCTGGAGCAAGATGCTTTGAAAACGACTTCCCTGATCCAGTCCTTTCAAGATCTCCATCAATAGCTCGACGTGTCTACTGCCTCCAATTCCTCTGCTATAAATAAAGTGGAGGAACTTTTAGGGAGGTGTGAAAAGCTCCATAAATTGAATTCCGAACTGGAGACGAAGGTTCGAGATCTGACCTCCGAGCTGGAGGAAATGAAGAAATCTTTGGAGTTTGCCAATGCTAAGGTGGATGACTTAAATGTTGAAAAAGAGGCCTGCTCAAAGTCCCTGGCTGATAAGAATGCTCAATTCCAAAAACTACAAGCCGACTATGAGGAAGCTCGAACCATCATCATAACTGTCGCGGTCGAGTCCTTTGAGAATGCCATTGCTCAGGCTCAAGTTCTAAACCCCGGCCTCATCACGAAAGGGATGGATGTTTCGTATGCCGTGAAGGATGGTTTCATCGTTCCTGGCACTCTGGGTTCCAAATCTCCTGAGGAAGAGGAAGCCGAGGCCAAGGTTAATGGAGCTGTTCCTCCTCATGATACAGAATGAATGGGTCGGTATGCCGACTTTTATGATGTACCTGTTATTTTGGGGACTTTGATCCCCTTTTTAAATTTGTATGAACATCTTTGCCGCTATACGTCGGCTTTTTGACTTGTAATTTAATTTTGTCATTTATATTTCTGAGACCGTTGCATTGATTCACTTCTCGTTTTAATCGTATCGTGAAGTTCAATTCCGATCTCGCACGTCGGTTTATAATTACCGAGGTATAAGATCATTTTGATGAGTTTAGAATAATTTTTGTTCGTCAACAAAAATATATTCCTTTTTGAATCATTAAGCTCGATGGCTTTTATTATTTGAATAGAAATCGATATGCATCAAGATTGAGGTCAAAGCTCATATTATTTGCATTTAACTGAAATCTATTTACATGACTGAGCTTAGAAACTCGTCTTATTTGCTTAGAAATAAATCTACCTACTGATTGAGCTTAGGAGCTCGTCTTATTTGCATAGAATTAAAATCTATTCACAGTTTATTGGAAGTCCGATTTCGGGACTAGCTGTAGTAAGCCTTGAGCTTGTCTGTGTTCCAAGTTCTTTTAACCGGCTTCTTAGAAATAGTTTCCAATGTATAGGCTCCTCTTCCCAGGTTTTCCTTAACTCTGTAGGGGCCTTCCCAATTTGCGGCGAGCTTCCCGTCTTTGGCATTTTTGTTGCCGATGTCCGCTCTCCTTAACACCAGATCGTCGTTCTGGAACGACCGAGGTCTGACCTTCTTATTGAACCTGGTCATCACCAGGAGTTTTTCCATCATATTTCTATATCTGGCATTCTCCCTACTTTCATCCAGTAGGTCGAGCTCTACAGCCAATTCCTCGTTGTTCTGTTCTTCAGTTCCTTGCAATCTTTGCACCCTTTTCCAAGACGGCTATCCGATCTCTATTGGGATGATAGCCTCACATCCATATGTCAGCTTAAAGGGAGTTTCCTCTGTGGCGGATTGGGCACTCGTTCTGTATCCCCATAGGATGAGATGTAACTGCTGTACCCAATTCCCTTTAGCATCAAATAGCCTTTTCTTGAGGCCATTGATGATCACCTTATTGGCTGACTCAGCTTTTCCGTTTGTCTGAGGGTGCTTCACTGATGTGAACTTATGTTTGATTTTGAAGTCAGCCATTAACTCTTGGAACTTCTTATCAGCGAACTATGTTTCTTTGTCAGTGATGATCTCGGCTGGAATTCCAAATCGGCTTATCAGGTTTCTTTCGAAGAATCTCTGAATCCTGGCAGAGGTTATGATGGTGAGTGGTTCAGCCTCAATCCATTTGGTGAAGTAATCTACTGCTATTATCAACCATTTGAGCTGTCCTTCAGCAGCCGTAAAGGGCCCTAACAAGTTCATCCCCCACTTATAGAATGGCCAATGTGTCATGATGGTTTGCAGCTCTTCAGGAGGTGTATTTTGAAATTGTTCGCATCTTTTGACATGCTCCTTCGTATCCGCTTCCATAGTAGGCCAGTAATATCCTGCTCTGAGTGCCTTCCTGGCTAGAGCTTTTCCTCCCGTGTGATGCTCATTAATACCTTCATGGATCTCAGTCAAGGCGTATTCAGCCTCATTTTTATTTAGGCATTTAAGCATAGGTGTATAAAAACCCTTTTTGTAGAGCTACCCTTCTACTATGGTGTAACAAGCCGAGTTCCTTACGAATTTTCTGGCTTCTTGGACCTCGTCAGGAAGAATTCCTTTCTCGAGGTAGGCTACTATTGGCCTTCTCCAGTCCTCATTCTCAGTTATGACCATCACGCATGTCGGCTTTGGGATACTCTACTGTATCACCGTTCGATGATTTCCCGCTCCCTTCGAGCTGGCGAGCTTTGACAGGATATCCGCCCTACTATTCTCATTTCGGGGTATGTACTGGATCACTGCCTCTTCAAATTCGGCCAACAGTTCCTTAACTTGTTGGAGGTATTTCATCATGAGAGGCCCCTTGGCTTGATATCTCCCTTCGACTTGTGAGGTTACTAGCTGCGAGTCACTGAGGATTTTTATCCTTCTTGCTCCGTGCTCCTTTGCTTGTACAATTCCTGCGATGAAAGCCTCATATTCGGCTGGTTATTTGAATTCGAAAATGCAAGGTGGAGTGAGTGTTCAATAGACGCTCCATGTAAGAACTCGCACCGTTAATTAAGGTATTTAATTAATTAATTATGTGAAAATAAGAAATGATTCCATAATTGACCCTAATAATTATTAAGAGGCTTTAATAATTATGGTTAGTGATTAAGAATGCTGAAAGTCGCTTTTCGGAAGAAAAGTGCAGATACCGGTTCGGCTAGTATGTATAAATGCGTACCGAAAAAGTATTTCGGAAAATTAAAGTAAGTGCATGATAATTCTAGAATAATATGTAGGACTTGTAAAACGAGTTTCAAGTCCAAATAATGAGAACTGGTGCTAGAAACCGGTACTGGCTTTGAAAAGCGCGTACCGGAAAGGTGCTCAGAAAAATATAAGAAAAATATGATAATTCTTAGAAGATTATATAGTTTCATAATCCAAAGTTTGGGATTAAAATGCTAAGCGTAGCAATTAAAGTTAATACTGTGTGTTTAAGTGTGAGTTGGCTATTTATACTCATTTAAGGGCTCACAACCCTAGATAACAGAAAACCAGCGTGAGTTCTCCTTGGTGGCTGACCTCCTATACTGTTCCATTGCCTTCTTCACCATTTCTTGAGCAAGCATCCACCTTTGGTGCTTGTTCTTTCATCTTAACACTTGGGCTTGGTGTGAGTGATCCTTGTAAGTGAGAAAGAGACTTCATTTCTGAGTTTGAGGGGCTGTGTGGGGAAGTTTTGGTTCTGACTTGGTGGTTTGGGGTTGGGAAAAGCTTGGTTTTGGTTTTTGGAGGTCCAAGTGGTGACCTTTTGTGTTAAAGAACCAACCTTTGTGAAGTCATTTTCGTGCATCTTCCTTGAGTCAGACTTGAGGGGCTATGTTGAGCTCCAAGAGCATCTCCATTCTGAGTTTTGAGCCTTGGTATGTTGTACCAGCCTTTAACTTGAGTTTTAAGGCTTAAAAATGATACCTTGATGCATCTAATGACTAAAAGATGATAACTTGTTGTTGGGTAATGTTGAACACGCCTAGAAATGCATGATTAAGTGTTTAAAATCGGTAAAAAGGGAACCTTTAAGGGATATCTTCACGAAAATGCAGAAACTGCATTCTGTCGTGAAATATCTGGATATCTGCCCGTGGAATATCCGGATATGTGATATCCGGATATAGGGTTTTGGGATATCTGGATATTGGATATCCGGATATGTGAATCTGTATATCCGGATATCGCATATCCGGATATGGACAGTGAGATATCCGGATATTGCATATTCGGATATGGTCCCGAGGAATATCCGGATATTCTGGGATTTCGCAGAACAGTAGCTGTGTTGTGTGTACATTAGGCTATTGGGGGGTTTTTGGACCCTAGATTGATGAAGTTGAACTTCTGTAATTAATGGACTAAGTCAGAGTCATGTGATTAAGGGCTTGTGGCTTTGTTAGAAGCTTTAAGACATAAAACGTAATGAGAATGCGTTGTCTTTAATTTGTATGCATGTGGTACATGTTTATTGATTTATATTTGGTCCATATCAGATTGTGATCTGCTGTGATTGGACTTTGAGCTTGTGGCATTAGATAGCTAGCTTAGAGGTAAGCTTTTGTGTCCTCGGTTTAGCCATGTTGTGGTTCCACCATGTCCCATGGGGTTATGGTATATGCATGCTGTGTTACATGCTTTTGATGTTTTGGAAATGCTGTTGAGCTATTGTATGTTAGTGCCTTGTTGATATGCATGGAGGTGTTCCACCTATACGGTAAGCCTGAGTATGTAGAACATACAAGAGGGTGAGACTGTGGGTGAGGTGCAAGCGGTGTTCCTTGTACTACATGTAGGGAATAAACGTATTCCTACATTTCTCTGGCCAGTAGAATAGTGATTACACACATGCCATAGATATCTGTTGCACTACATAGTTTTGGAACTGATAATGATATAAATGCTTTTAGAACTTATATTGCACATGTAAGTGAGCTTGAGGTGGAAGATCCTTGAGGACACCTTGTCTTACTGAGATTTCTTGTTTAGAGATCTCATTCCACGTTTGGGGAATGCTTATTTCACGGTCAGGTAATGTTGAGACCTCAGGCGGCAGGAGGCCGGAGCTGAGTTAGATTGCTGTTATATTATGCTGCCAAGATTGGATGCTGGATTTGCATGCTGTTTATATGCTTATAGCTTCAGTTGTGTTTGTGGAGTTTTATGTTGAGACTGGTTGTTTACTATGTTTATTTGGTGAGCATGGGGATTGTCCATGACACATAGTATTGTTATGTCTTGATTATGTCTTGAGTCTTTTGGTGTTGTATAATGTATCGGGATATTGTCCGGATTACGAGATGTAATACCGTGATGTAGATACACACTTTATTTATATATTGAGGTATTTCAGTAGATGTCTTGTTGCAATTTACATACAGGCAATTTTTTATGAAATTGATTAAGTAATCAAGTTGGTAATTGATAATGACGTCATAATTGAAAAGAAAAAGAATATTCCACATTTTTAATTAAGCACCGCTTAATACGATGTAATGTTAATATTCCGAGTATACACAGGGTGTTACATTCCATCCAGGCTTTCTATTATTACCCCGGCTCCGCTTCCCTTAGAGTTTGAGGATCTGTTGACGTATATTGTCTAGAGGTCCTCATTCTTTTTTTCTTTTCCTTTGAAGGAAATAAGTTCCAACACGAAGTCGGCCAGTGCTTGAAACTTGATTGCTTGCCGAGGTTCATACGATATGTCGAACTTTGAGAGTTCAACGACCCAATTGATCATCCTTCCAGCTAAATCCGGCTTATGCAGTACTTGTCTGATAGGCTGGTTGGTTCTTACGATCACTCGATGCCCTTGAAAATAAGGTCGGAGCCTTCTTGCCGTGGTAAGCAAGGTGAATGCCACATTTTCAAGCTTTTGATACCGGAGCTCAGGTCCTTGCAAAGTTCACCCTACAAAGTATACCAGTTGTTGTCCATTGGCAGTCTCCCTTACTAGAGCGGCACTAATGGCCTCTTCTCCTACAGAAAGATATAGGATCAACGTTTCTCCAGGCTCTGACTTTGACAACACGGGTGGGGTGGCTAGGCACTTCTTTATTTCTTCAAATTCCTTTTTGCAGTCTTCCCCCCATCCAAATTCCGCCTTCTTTTTTAGGAGCTTGAAGAAAGGAAATGATTTTTCTGCTGACCTTGGCAGAAACCTGGTTAAGGCCGCCAGACGACTTGTGAGCTGCTGGATTTTTTTTTCTGGTTCTTTCATTTCCAAGATGACCTTGCATTTGTCAGGGTTTACTTCAATTCCCCTGTTGGTGAGCTTGAAGCCCAAGAATTTCACAGCTGGTACCCGAAAAGCGCACTTGGCTGGGTTCAGTCTGATTTTTTGAGCTCTCAATTGCTCGAAAGTCTCTCTTAGGTCGGCTACATGTGTAGCTATATGCTTGGATTTGACGATCATGTCGTCAATGTATACCTCCAGGTTCCTTCCAATTTTCTTCTAGAAGACACAATTCATTATCCTCTGATAGGTCGCCCCAGCATTCTTGAGGCCGAAAGGCATGACATTGTAGCAGAAGTTTCCCTTCTCTGAAATGAATGTGGTCTTCTCATGGTCATCTGGATGTAGTGGAATTTGATTATACCCGGATTACGCATCCATTAATGACAGTAGCTGAAATCCTGATGAATTATCAACTAGCTGATCTATATTAGGCATTGTATATGAATCCTTTGGGCAGACCTTGTTGAGGTCAGTGTAGTCTACACAAATTCTCCACTTCCCACTAGGTTTCTTCACCATCACGACGTTGGAGAGCCATGTGGTGTATTGTATTTCTCTGATGAAATCAGCTTATAATAGCTCGTCCTCATGCTCGTTTAGAGCCTGACATTGGTCAGTGCCTATTTTCCTCTTCTTTTGGGAGACTGGTTTTGATCCGAGGTACATGGAAAGCTTGTGACAGCAAAAGGTCGGATATATCCCCGGGATCTCCGACGCCTTCCATGCAAATACATCAGAATTCTCATTGAGAAATGAGATTAGTGTCTTTTTTACCTCGGCCTCCAAGCCTTTTCTGACCTTGGTATAATGTTTGCCGTCCCCTCAATGCTGACATCTTCCAACTCTCCTTCGGGTTCTGGACGAGGTCCTTGGAGCTCCTCTCTCATGTCTAGCTCTACCAAACTTACTTGGTTCCCACATGGGTACACCGATTGGTCTCTAATGGAGGCTTTACCTCTATTTTTAAATTTAGGGGAAGATGATGGCCCTCCATGGATAATCCTTAATGTCTCATAATGGCCTTCTCTAGATTCCTTCTGATCTCCTCTTATGGTGATGACCTCATTCTTTGATTTCACCATCATCAGTTCTTGATGTTTAGTGGAAACTAACATGTCCCACTCATGGAGCGTAGGCCGACCAATGATCATATTGTAGGAGAATGGTGCGTCTACTACTATGAACCGAAATCTGCCAGCCCGAAATGCTTCCTTTGTTCCCAAGGTCAGCTTCAAGTCTATGTAGCCCTTTGGAGGAGATGGTTCTCCATTGAAGCCAATCAGCTCGGGGACGCACAGTTTTAGGTCTTGCTCATCTAAATTCATCCTCTGGAAAGCATTCCAAAAGAGAATGTCAGCCAAGCTTCTATGATCAAGGAAGATTCTTTTAACCTGGCAGTTAAGTAGTACCCCGATAATTACCAAACCATTAGTATGTCCGGGTACGACCATTTCTAGGTCCTCTTCAGTAAAGAACAGCCTTGGGGGAGCAAGATTATTGGCCTTTCCTTTGAAGGTTGGTCTGTCTCTAACCGACATGACTTCCTTTAGGTATTTTCTTCTAGCATTTACAGTGTCGCCTCCCCTACCCACGGCTCCACTTATCACATTGCACTCAAATTCAGCCTCTTGGAACTCCTCCTCTTTGTCTTCGACCTTCTTGCCCTTAAAAGGGCAGTCTTGTTCACGATCTTTCCTCTCCTCCCTCTTCGGGCTATGACTTCTGCTTCGGCTTCTCTACCTTCGATTGCCATTTTTCTTGCCCTGAGTTCGGATGATGTACTGCTTCAGCTTTCCTTCTCTGATGTGCTTCTCAATGGCATCTCTGAGATCCCATCAGTCATCCGTAGTGTGGCCATTCTGATTGTGAAAAGCGCAATACTTATTTCTGCCCAAGCCACCCTTGCTTTTGAGGGGCCGAGGCCTTTCAACATTACGCATCTCGGTTTAAGCCACTTCTTTCCATATCCGAGATCTGGACATGTTTAACGGTGTGTAGTTGTCGTATTTGGTCCTCGAATATCGTTCGTCCGACCTCTTGTCATGAGATTCAGCTCCTTTCTTTGACCCTCTCTGATCTCTATCTTTGTTTTTCTTCTTGGACTTCGACGATTTGGGCTCCTCCCCCTGACCTCACCATAATCTTTATGCATATCCTCAACGTCAATGTATTTGTCCGACCTTCTCTGAAATTCCTCTAGATCGTTGACCGGGTTCTTATAGATGGATTTTGCGAGTGGAGAGTCGCCATCTAATCCCGAAATGATTAAGTGCAAGTGGACTGACTCAGTTAGGTTTCGAACCTTGATGGCAGCATCCTTGAATCGATCGAGGTACTTTCGTAGTGATTGATTCTACTTCTACCAAATTCTCCCTAAAGCATAGGCCGGAATAGGGTGCGCTTTACTCGTGGCGAAGTTCAAACGGAAAGTCCGAGCTAAGTCCTCAAATGAATCAATTGAGTTCCTAGGAAGCCTAGTTATCCATGCCATCGCCTGACCTGTTAAGGTCGTAGCAAAGATTCTGGCCTTAATAGGTCAAGTTATCCCGTTAAACAGCATCTCAGTCTTGAATGCTTCCAGATGGGCGTCTGGGTCTTGACTTCCGTCATAGGGGGTATTTTGGCACTTTTGAAACTCGACGAAATTGCCAAGTTCATGAGCCTCTCAGTAAATGGACTATCGTTATCCTCTTCATCATGGATATAGTTCTCTCATTGGTTGTTTCCCTGTCCTCCGCTTTCCTGTTGTTTGTCGCTGGGAGGATATCGGACATTCTTAGTCGCCAGATTTTGGCGTTCTGGCCCTCCAGTTTCAGCTTGGCCAGCTCCTCCAGCTCGGCCTTCAGTGTTTTAATTTTGCAGCTCGGCTTCCAGTGCCTCCATCCTCTGGGCATTCAGCCTTTCTTGATACAGGAACCTATTCTCCATCTCTTGCATCCTTTGAAGGATTGTATTCATGGCAGTATTGACCACATGACCCTCATCTCTGGGTTGATCATTCTGCGGAGGTGGGCGTGCAGACTCCACCGCTGGGTTGGCCTGGGTCATGAAGGGCAGCATTTCTGTGCCGACCTCTCCGACCTAGACATCCACCAAAACTGGAGTTGCGGTTGATTGGAGATATCCTAAGGCAGATTGGTGCGACGGCAGTTGAGGTTGAACATTGCTGGACGTCGAACGAGTGCTCGTCATCGTGGAATGGGAATCGAAATTTATCGTCACCACAGTCGGCGCCAATGTTAGGTCCTAGAAGATCGTATTGCTATACCGAATGGTATGCGCTCAGAGCTACCTTATAGGTAGGTACCGTAATTGGCTTATAGCTAGTATCCCAATCACTGCACACAAGCAATTGGCTTATAGCCAAGACGTGGGTGTGTGCACAGTGTTGGCAGTAATAGTAAATAGGTCAAAAAGTGTCTACCTGGGGTCTTTAGCCCCTTATTTATAAGGTTTACCTCTAGGGTTTGTGTAGATCTCCCAGTTGCAGTAGGATTCAGCTTCCTTGCTGTTGAGATAAGGATTTTATCCCAAGTATTTTATTGTATAATATTGTTAGGATAATTGAGTATTTATCCCTTAGTGGATTCTTAGGTAGGTAGTTAGGTTATGATATACATATCCATAACACCTTGGCTGCTAAAAGTGAATGCTACTTATCATTTGGAGCGGCAGTTTCAAGACCTCGTATGCGAGGAATTATTCATATCTCAATTTTTGACTGAAAGATATTTCAGTAAAAAATAGAAAAAAAAATATTTTTCGTTGAAGATAGAGAAAAAATTAGAGAGATAAATTTTCTCGTTTGCTATTGGTGATAGAATATTTTGACGGAAATTATGTCTATAAAAAATTTTGATGGAAAATATTTCTATCGAAAATTTAGACTGAAACCTATTAATTTTAAAAAAAAAATACTACTTAAGGAATCATTTGCTTTTCAATCTTTTTATGATATCATTTTTTCATTTACTTCACCTAAATCCTTTTGTGCAAGCATTCAGACATATATAATTTAGGGAAATAATTTTCTTATGTTGTAGAAAAATAGTTATCTTATGTTGTAGAAATAAGATTGCAAGAGGGACCCATAGGTAAGAGGAGAGAGAAAAAAGAAGTGGGACCCGCCCATCTTTTGTGTGTGTAGGAAATTTAGTTATCTAATGTAAAATGAGATAAATATAATCCTATAATTTATTATGATATTGTAAATACATATTCACATGTAAAAACAAATAGTTGAGATCAACAATTGGAAGTGTTGAAATAGTGGGTGGAGTTAAGAGTATTCTTTTGTAAATATACAAAAAATGATGCTCGGATGAACTTTGTTATAATGGAACTGACAACATATCAATATGTTGGTAATAAATGCTTGTAATCCTAATTAGAGGTGGCAAAGTGGGCGGCCCGGCCCTCCCCGCCTCGCCCCACCATCAACCCGTCAAAAAATGAGTCAGGTCGCCCCGCTCCGTTTTTGAAAATGAGTTGCAAAAACTCGGCCCGCCCTGCCGATTTAGCTCGCTGGGTGTGTTGGTCTATCAGCCCGAGCCTATTTTACATTGACTCACCTTGCCCGCCTATGCCCACCATCAACCCGCCAAAAAGCGCCCCACCCCGTTTGAAGAGTGTGATGGGTTTGGCCCGCCGAGCCAAGCCGGGTTTGCCGGCCCTAATCCTGATAGAACAAAGTTATAAACAAAACGGGTTATCCATGGTTAAATTTAACAATTCACCAATCCTGAACAAAGAAAGTCATTTATGTGCATCAAATGATAACTGCAAATTCTCTAGAATTACCTATATCACAAAATCAATTCTGATAGAGGACATGACATTCACTCTGCACGATCTTTTGGACGATTGTCCATCTGATGGCTAGAGCACATACACCTCTATGTGCGACTTGAACTTGCATAACTCCAATATGCATCTTGTGAGTAATATGTCCACTTTGCAAATCACATGATGCACTCCCAACGGCATGTATTACAAGTCACATGTAACACCCCATCAGCTATCGGTTTGTTATCATTATGTATGATATTAAACGCAGTTACAATTACAACAGTTGAACTAAAATACGGCTAAACATTTTCATTTTTGTTAATAAACCTTTTATGCTTAAAATTATTTTCGTATTTAAAAACAATTCAAAACTATAATTATAACTCATACATAGTGTGAAAATCTAAACTTAGCTTAAACATATCATACAACACATACAAGATACCACCATGGAGTTCCATAAAACACATTGCTTCATTCTTGTTTTTCTTCATTTCCTATTGCTCGCTAAGTCCCTCGCTTAAACGAGCATCATCAGCGAGCAATCGTGTTTTCTTGCTGCACTGCTCGTTGAAGCGAGCATTGCTGTGAACAATTTGAATCCGAGATAGTAGCTACTGCCCAATGCTCTGTTTCCTCGCTAGGCTGCTCACTTGTGCAAGCAAGCCCGCGAGCAATTTATTAATTTTAAACCTCAATTAGCAGGGATTTCTTGCCCACCAAGAAATTGCTCGTGTAAGCGAGCATGTCTGCGAGCATAGCCTTGTCCAGAGAGTGACTACTATCTTTTATTTTATCTGCTCGCTGAAGATGCATAGCTAACATCCTATGCTCTAAAATATACGATCACGTAACATACAACAAATGATCATCAAAATACCCATGCTATAACATGGTAAACTACTCTGGCCTCTTGCCACGTGCAACTCTTGCACCAAAAGTGTCAGTACCTGAAATATAATCCCCACACGAGGTGAGATAACATCTTAGTAAACTAGGGACCCTTGGAGGATTTCTCTATCCCAAAGTTCACTTCAGGCATAAAAGTAGTAAAACAAGTATAATACAGCATACATATCCATGCAATACATATAAGTAGCAATACAATCCCTACACGGGGTGAGATAGCAATCTCGTCTGGTCATTCCTTTGGTCAACACACTATTTGAAAGTCCATAATAAGTAATTCTACTGGCCAGGGAACATAACTGTATGCATTACGCAAGGAAAATCCATCTTACAACATACCAAGCATAAAGAAAATCCATCTTTTGCAACACACCACGGACATGTATTTTGTAGTAAACCACAAAGCGCGTTATACGCAGCACACCACATGCCTTACCCAAGGATAATCTGTCTTGTGTGGAACACATGGCAATTAATACATACAATGCATTATATAAGAGTTCCATGCAATTATATAAACCCTATAAACCAGACTCCCTCGAATTTTGGTAGAACAAAAAGGAAATAAATCCCAAAGTTCAAAAGCTATTTTACATAAATAAAATTATTTCGAACAGATACAATATCAGCTATTTTATTATCCTTTTAAGTCCATGATGAAACTATTAATTTAATTTATTGATTATGCTGAATTTACAAGGTATTTGTTTAACATTTAAAACTTAAAATCGCATTGAATAAGAAATTTTTACTTTTTATTACATAAACAATTATTTGGACCTGCTTGCGAAGTGGCAGACAATTAATCAGCACTGTAGTTGCGTCAGAAACTAGGTAGAGGTTATTTTTGGAAGAGAAAAAAAAAAAAAAAAACTTGCTCACTGGAACTTGTACATATATTTTTGTAGAACCGGCGGAACAAGCTTTCTGTAAAGTGCTTCGGTAGGGTGAAAACTGTCCCAAAACACATAATCCATAACGTTCGGACACGTGGATTCCAAATAGTTGCATAAGAACGAGACCTCTAATTTGCCTGTGCCACAGCACCCTCTGTCTCCGACTTCATAGCCTGCAATTGGACGACGAAACATTTTGCAAAAATTATAAGTGTGAATTTGTTGAGAATTGTTACGGTTAAAGTTAGAGAAATACAACAATAATGTTGTAGGAAAAAGTGCATGGTTTCCAGCAGAGCAAGTAATGAGGAGAGAGAAAATAAATTGAAGAATGAGAAAAATAAATTAATAGACCCCACTAACACATTGTGTGTAGTAAACATTGTTTTTGTTATGTAACATGTTATACATATAGCCCATAAAGTTATAAGTGACAAAGGGATAAAATATTTTTGACATACACGGAACCAATGGAAAGTATTAACAATTGTAGTTTTTTCTGAAGTATTACCTAGCATCTATGTCATAACTGTTTTATTAACAAATGGTAATTTCGATTAGCACACAAAGTGAAATATGGAATACTTTCACCTAAAAAAAAGTGAAATAACCTACCAAACAAAAAAAGTGAAATATGGAATTACCATATTTTTGATTGTTGGCAATGATATCAAGAAGAGGGTAGTAAATATCCATATAAACAATCCTGCTATTTGGAAGATTCTGATTAAGGGAATCCGCCTCCATGGACAATTTGCTGTTAAATAACTCCACTGCTTCGTTGTATTCTTTTACACATTCTCTTGCTATTCCTCCGGCCACTGTTCTCTGAAACGGAACACACCCAATCGGTGGCACACTGAATACTCCAATCCTCCGTGCACCTAGTTGGTATATTTCCTTTAATTGTATTGAAAGGAAAAACAAAATGTTGTAAGGTAATTAAATAAACATTAGCACTATAGAAAACAGTTTGTCTATTAAATATTTCTTGTTCATATTAAATAAAATATTTAATATTTCTTATCATATTGAAAATAAAATTATCTCTACAGACATAATAGTTTTTTTGGGTTATTTTTTTATTTTTTTTCTGTTCATATATATCCACATGAATTTCACACATTTTTATATATGTATAATATATTATTTTATCTTATATAATATGATAAATATTAGATCTATTAAAAAAAATTAAACTTAATGGATCAACCTGCCAAAACGGATTGGGTTGGATTGTGCATTTGAGCCCACCAACCCAAATAACCCACCTTTATACAGGGCAGGTTAAAAGTATAGCTAGGGCAAGATAGGTCAACCTGCATGTAATTTTTAATATATATATATATATATATATATATATATATATATATATATATATATATATATATATATAGATTATGACTTGATTGGATTATATGAATGGCTATTATGTTAGACAAAAAAATTTCTTTTTAGGGTCATAATGTTATTATATTATTGCAAATTTTATTTTTTATTCACTTTTGATTTAGATTAACACAAAAGATAAAGGAAACTTAAGTTTATTTTTGAATTTAAATGCTAGTATCTATACAAATCAAATTGATGATTATGAAATTCTAGTTACAAGATGTAATGATGTGTTCATTTGCAAATATTTATATGTTTGATGTCATTATTTGGTTATATAATCGCACTGAAATTATTAATTAATCTTAAGATATATAGTATTTGTATAATTATGTTAAATGAAATTATTGGTTTAAATTATTTTTTTCTTAACTTATTGGTTCATACTTTTTTTTTGTACTTGAGAAATATTTAGATATTAGAGATTAGAAATAAAAGATTAATATATTTATATTTATATATTTTTTTAATATATTATTTTTAAACGAATTGACCGGCAAACTCACCTCAAAATGAAATGGGTTAATATTTTTAACTCATTTGTCAATGACGGGCTAGTTCGTCCCATCTCATTTTTTGTGCGGCAGAGCGTATTGCCCGGCCATCTTTAAATGAGATTATACTGCCTACCAGAGATGAAACATAAAGCGTACCTTGAGAAAATTAGAAGCTGAAGTGACCAAAAAATCGGTGTAAGCATGAACATCATATTGCAGTTGCCTAATTCGAAGCAAAAAATATGCATTGGAAATGTCATTGCTGCCTAATACCACAACAAAAAAACTGTTGGCTAGGATGAAGTTTGTTCTGTTCTCTCCTACGAGTTCTTTTAGCTTCCCTATGTATTCTGTGAACATGTCTACTTGACCGGATAGTGGTATAGCTGCCTGGTTATAAACAAGTAACAAAGCTATAGTGATGCAGTGAAATATGTTGGAGGAGTTTAAAAATAACTTTAACCGTTTAAGTTTTTTTTTTTTTTTTTATAACATTAAGGGGCGAAGCCCCAACCGTTTAAGTTTTTAGGTTAGATGATTTTTCAGCACGGTATCAAATGGATTCACAAGTTCAATTTTCACTATCTTTATTATATTAATAAATAATCAAATATTATAAATTTTTTAGTATAATTTTGAGCTTGATACATTATTTACCCTTCAAACTCAATAGATTATAGTACGAAGGACATGTTAAAGAAATATATAAATCATTAAAAAAATTCTTCACTTAACAATTTAAATTTTTAAATGAGATAATTGTTTATCAATATCGAAATGAATCCATTTGATTTTTGGGTAATACTTTTCTTGTGTTATACAAGAAAATATTATCTCCTACTTAAGTAATAAATAGGAGAGAGAAAAGAGTTGGAGCTGGAAAAAAAAGAGTTGTGGGATGACTCATTTGAAAAATGCAAGTCTAGGAGATAATATGTTACATAATAAAAGTACTACCCTTGATTTTTTCTTGTTTTCTTTTTAAAATATTTTCAATGATGGTTGACATAATTAGTTAAGTTTTTCCTCTTTGTTAAGTAATATGTAATTTTAACTCTCCTTAAGGTTACTAATCTTCTTTGGTCTTGAAATAAGACATACCTTACCTTAAACATTTTGTATTAAAAAAATATATTGAAGAAAAAGTTGGAGCTCAAAATATGCATACCGTTATCTGGGATGTCAAAGGATCATATCCGGCACCACCGGATGCAAAGCACACACCGGTGGCCAAATCACTTGGCTGGAGATTTGGATCCAAGTATGCGGGTAGAAACTCTTTAATGCCCAATTCTTCAACTGACACAATAAGAAAATTAAAAAAAAAAAACTCGAAAGACTGCCTAAGAAATGGCTTTATTTTAAGTTTAACAAAAAAAAGAAAAAGAAATTTAAAGATTGTCAATTATACCAATACACAAATAAAAAAATCTAAAAAATATCTGTACACAAATATCAAATGAATCTTTACTAAAATTTCTAAAATTAATTCATATTATTATTATTATTATTATTTATTTATTTATTTATTTATTTATTTATAACGTGACGCCAATTTAATTAGAAGACATTTACTAACTTATAGATAACCCAAAAATTTGGCTTTCTGGTTTTTTAATCCGAATTTTATAATTATTTATCAGTTAATGTCTTTTGACAAATTATTTTAACCATGCACATTTCAGTCATGCATTACTTATATGTCTGACTTGTGCAAAAGCATGTGTTTGCCATGTGTTCATATGCAAGACGCACATGAGCAAATGCCCATAAAAGTAATGCATGTCTTACATAGCACGACACATGGTAAATATGGATACTGACTTTACAAAAGTCATGATGAAATCACGTGCGACTTGAATGTATACAATTCATGCACATATTTCGTGCGTGACTTACGTGCATAATCCATCCAAGTCTCTTTACGTTTGATTAGTAAATATTATCCAAAAAAATAGCAATAAATTTACACTTATATGGATAAAAAGCCCAAAAATCTACTGAATCACTGTTTTACACGTCAACATATTCAAATTCTAACCGACAATTTTGTTTTTGGTATTATTAATTACGTACTAAATTCATTAAAGTCTATCGTACTACTATTAAGAGATAAACAATATATGAATATTTAAACGCACTATGAATTATTTCTTCTAATAGTATTTTATTTAAAATGTTAACTATTATTAAAACAATATATGATTATTAATAGGGTATCACATATTTACATTGACATCATATTACCCATATCTCCCCTTTGTTGTTTATAATAAAAAATGGTATAGAATCCACCCATATTGAGGTAGATAAAATTTCTCAAACAATTAAGAAACACAGAAACAATACATATAGTAACATATGAAGATATAATTTCTTAAACATGGATGAGAAGTTTCAGATATAATAAATAATAACATCAGAAAATGCAGTGTAATTTCTCAAAAATCATAAAATCATTTTTAAGTTAATATTTTTTTTCTAATTATTTATTCTTTGATGGCTATAGTTATAATAATATACATTTTTCTATGTTATAAGACTCTACGTTTTAGGTAACTAGGTAAGTGCAAATACAAAAATCTTCCCATACGTATATGACAAAGGCAAAGAGAAAACAGAGTAGTGTGGTACGGAAATGGATCCTATAATGTCTTGTTTTCATGAAATTATATCATATGAAAGATTATAATAATTCATTCAGTGATTATCTATGAATAAATGACTGCCATCTTTTTCATAACATGACTTGATTATATGGAAATAAAATATGAAACTATATGGAAACAAAATATAAAAGGGTTTTATGTTTATCATCCGCAATTGCATACCTACAAGATCCGATGGAACTTTTCCATTGCTAAATCGGCCAGTTGGGATCCCTCCCTCAAAGTCTACCCCATACGGTAGAAAATTGCACCGAGCTGCTGTTTGTATGTTTTCGTTGTTGTTGCCAGTATCCACTATCGAATCTCCAAACACCAACACAGCTGGAAACAAAACATTTGGTGGAATTTTCAAAATAGCCTCCGTTTTGCAGGAAACAATTAAAAATAGCATCAAACGGAGAAGCATTGAGGTACAAATTGAATTCGGAAGAGAAGAATGGAGCTTCATAAAAAGAGCCATATATAACAATGTAGAGTTTAGTTTTTGCTAGAACTGACAATAATATGAGTAATGAGCAAAGAGGAAAGCAACAATCATATATATTTCATATCATAGCTATGAGCTATTCCAAACAATTGTATCTTATTAACTGGAACGGTAATAATCAATTGCATCTGACCGCTGATTGAACCACAACGAAAAATTGAGTTATGTTGGTTCTGCTAACAGTCCCTAAATGCTTACTGACTCCTATCTATTTCCTTCTACCATTCTCACTCACTCTCTGAAACCCTTTCTCAAAAAAAACTACACTCACCTACTCATTCTTTAATTGTTTAGTTTGCCTTCACTCAGGGGTCGTTTTCATCAATTTTTGCACAATAAAATCTCATCCTTTCAGTCTCTGCAATTCTTATGTAACCCGACAAAATCGTTTCAATGTGTATCGCTGTCAACGCTGTGGAGTGAGCATTCCCAAATTGTTTCTCAGATGTCAAATGACATTGTATTGTATGGCTTCAATTTCAATTTCGTGATTCACGTTAAATTCGAAATCTATATTTTGTTGAGGATATGGAGATTCTCCATTTTAGTGTATGTAAGGATAGATGTTAAATTTTTTTATAATAATTGTAGCCTTCAATTAGTTTTTTTGTTTTGATAAAAACGGGATAAGTCATGATCCATATAGGGGTGCAGTATAAAGCCCATTTGATTAAGTGATTCTTTTGTTTGGGTTTGGATATCTGTTGTTATGGACCCGTATAATAGGCCCATTAAGTAGCAAGCCCAACAAGGGGCAATCCAAGATATGGATTGATGCTAATAAATGATAGATATCCATCAATGATACTAATCCTAATGCGACAACATAGCTATCAGGCCTGGACCCTCACCGTAGGAACCAAAGGCCCATCCACACTACCTACAGGTAACCTCTATAAATACAAAGGTAAACCCTAAAGGTACGTACGCTCTCTCTCTCTCTCTTACTATTATGTTGTCACTGTGCGCGCGCACACACTCCATTGGCTAACGCCGTTATAGTATTCTGTGCACAGTGATCTGCTTGACTCAAGGGTATCTCTTCCATAGATACCTTGGAGAGGGCACCAGATCCAAGAATAACATACTAGCCTATTGGGCTAGACATCTTTGTCTCAAGGACAGAACATTGGCGCCGTCTGTGGGGACTTTCTTCTTTGAATTTGAAGTTCCCACCAAATATGAGAAGGAATGGCAATTCAGACGAGGAGCAGTAGCCAGCAGCCACCCTCGAACCGGAATCAACCATTGGGTCCAATCCTGGAAGAGGTAAACCAGCCTCCGAACCAGATTGGAAATAACGTGGATTACGACCACGTCCAGGTCGAAGACGATGTCTCAGATACCCCTTCAACTCCAGCGCGTCGAGATAGGGGGGCTGGGGCGAACGTAGCTCCAACAAGAACCAATCCTTCCCAGCATCCTGGAGATCTGGCTGCGCGTATCGCTCAATCGGCTGATCCGAATACTCGGTTGGCCAACAACGCGTTCGCTGCAATCATGGAACGAATAACGAAGATGGAGAACCGTAATAACTTGCAACAGCAGTAGGATTTCAGGGCTATACGGGAGGAGAATAACAGAGGAATGTGAGATCTGGAGCAGCGTTTAACGCACTTGACTGGACCAAGAGCAACTGAAGCTGACGGCCAACTTGTTAATGGCCGTGAAGGAGCTCGGAATATGGTTCTCCCAAACCGAGTTCCCAATACAGAAGATCATAACAGGCCCAATCTTGTGAACGCTGCAAATCCGAATCGTCAGGCTGTTAATGGCCAAATTGCTCAAAACCATCAGGCTCAAGTTGATGGTCAAGAGGACCGAGTTAGAATCCTTCATGCACAAAACGCTCAAGATATCCGAGGTCGGGTAGAACCCGGCGGGTATAGGAGGAAGTACAGCAGGGGGCAGTACAACAATAGCCCCTTTACTGGTGAAATACTAAACGCTGTCTTCCCGGAGGATTTTGACTCGGCACGTCTGCCAAAGTACGATGGGAGCCAGGATCCGCAGGTCCATATAGATGCTTTCGACACGGATATGTACATATGAGGAATTGACGAACCTCTCATATCCCGGATATTTTCCATAACACTGACTGGAGCAGCGCAGGCATGGTTTTCAACCCTTCCTGCTAATTCCATCGGGTCGTTTAAAGAATTCGGACAGAAGTTCCTCTTGAACTTTGCAACTAGCAAAAAGCATCCAAAGTCCGAGTTCGCTCTCGAAAAGATATGACAGCAACCCAGAGAAACCCTCCAGAAATATCTTAATCGGTTCAAGGATGCTGCATTGCAGGTCCCAGGGCTGCAGGAGAATGTCCATGTTCACCTCATTGTGGCGGGTTTGGATGGTGCAGCAAGACTAGCCAAGTCGGTCTATAAAGACCCAGTGAGGACGTTGGAGGAATTCAGAACTCGTTCGAAAAAATATCTCGAACTAGAGCAAATGGAGAGCGCAAATGCGCAGTCTGATGAGGGCAAAAAGGGCAGCCCGAGAAGGAGGAGCCCGGCCCCAAAGGGAAAGGAACGAATCGACAATAAGAAGAAAGATCAACGCCCACGAATCCCGGACATGAGGGACCGCGTTGGGAGGTATGACAAGTATACTTCTTTGAATGCGTCACGTTCTAAAATTTGGAGAGAAGTAGCCATGACGGAGATGAAGAAGGTGGAGAGACCCCGGCCCATATTTAACAGAGGAGGCTTAGATAAGTCCAAATATTGTGCCTTTCATGATGGGCCAGGTCACACAACTGATCAGTGCTGGGATCTCCGGGATGCGGTGGAGAAGTTTGTAAGAGATGGTAGATTACGATAATACGTGATTAAAACCCAAGGGTCCAAAAGGAAGCCAGGAAATAGAAGGAGAAGTAAAAGCCCAGTTCCTGGAAAGAAGAACAAAGATGAGCAAGATCGCAAAGATGATCCCAATTTTGATGAGTTCCCAGAAGCGGAATTCGATTGTAATGTAATCAATGGAGCCCTTGGAGGAGGTGGAGACACCATAAGCGCAAGAAGGAAATACTTGAAGGAGGTCCTTTCGATTCGAGACCGTCCTAGATTCAAAGAGGATTCGAGCAAGTCGGATCCCCCTCTACTGTATTTTACAAAGAAGGACATGCATGGCGTGTTGCCTGGACATGTTGACGGACTCGTTATAGCCAGAAATTTGATAAACTGTCGGGTTAAGAAGATTTTTGTTGATGCAGGGAGTTGTGCCGACATCGTACTCTGGGACACTTTTAAAAAGATGAACCTGGATGAAGAGGACCTCAAACCTTGCAAAACGACGCTGGTAGCCTTTAATGGAGAGCATACACCTCCCAAAGGCTATATAGATCTCAGGTTGACCCTGGGAACCAAAGACGCGGTCAAGTCGGAACGGGTAAGGTTTATAGTGGCTGATTTTCCATCAGAGTATAATATAATTCTGGGCAGGCCAACTATACACCAGTGGGACATGCTGGTTTCCACGAAACACCAAAAAATAAAGATGCTAAGCAGTAAAGGCGAAATAATTACTATTTGCGGAGATCAAAAAGAGTCCAGGGGATGTTATTTTGACACTCTCAAAGATAATGAGGATGGACGTACAAGTCTGCTCTGAATTCATGCAGGGGACAAACAGGGAAAGAATGCAATCCAGCACCACTCCAGGAAACTCGTCAATGTGGTCGAACTTGACATGAGAGAAGAAGTAGTGCCGAGACCAGAACCCGATTGGGAATTAGAGAACCTGGCACTCGGGAAAGATCCCGGCCAGTTTACCCGCATTGGTAAGATCATAGACCCCTAGATTAAGCAAATTTTGGCTGACTTTCTTAAAAGCAACACGGATATATTTGCATGGAAGTCGTCAGAGATCCCTGGCATCGACCCCGCATTTTGTTGTCACAAATTGGAAGCTTATCCGGGGTCCACGCCAGTTTCCCAGAAGAAAAGAAAACTGGGACCAGAAAGGAAACAAGTCCTACAAGAACACGTTAAAGAACTCTTGGATGCCGGGTTCATTCGGGAGATACTGTACACGACATGGCTTGCCAATATGGTGATGGTGAAAAAACCAAATGGGAAATGGAGAATCTGTACTGATTACACAAATTTAAACAAAGTTTGCCCAAAGGATGCTTATCCTATGCCTAACATAGATCAGCTGGTAGATAACTTGGCTGGATTTCGTCTGTTGTCTTTCATGGATGCCTATTCGGGATACAACCAGATCTCAATGTACCCGGCGAATCAAGAAAAAATGGCCTTTATTGCTGAAAAGGCCAACTATTGCTACAATGTGATGCCATTTGGACTTAAAAACTCAGGGGCAACTTACCAGAGGATGATGAATAAGGTCTTCGAAGATCAGCTAGGCAAAAATGTAGAAGTATACATGGATGATATGATTGTGAAGTCATTTGATATGATGAATCATGTTCAAGATCTTGAGCAAACGTTTCAGAAGCTCAGGAAGTATCGCATCCGCCTCAACCCGGTAAAGTGCGCGTTCGGGGTAGCAACTGGAAAATTTCTGGGTTTCATGCTAACCCACAGAGGAATTGAGGTGAACCCAGATAAATGCAAGGCTGTGCTTGACATGAAAGCACCCCAAAGCAAAAAGGAGGTCCAACAGCTTACCGGACGATTAGCTGAGCTAACCCGGTTTCTTCCAAAATCGGCTGAAAATGCCCTCCCATTCTTTAAACTTTTAAAGAAAGAAGCAACTGACAGATGGAACCCGGCATGTGAAGTCGCGTTTGAGAAGATAAAGAAATGTTTATCAACTCCACCGATCCTCTCAAAGCCAAACCCAGGAGATGTTATAATTCTGTATTTGGCAGTAGGGGAGGAAGCAATAAGCGTTGTACTGATCAAGGAAACTAACGAAGGCCAGGAGCCAATTTACTTTGTCAGTAGAGCCTTACAAGGTCCAGAGGTAAGGTATCAAAAGCTAGAGAAGGTAGCTTTTTCTTTGCTGGTCACAGCTAGAAGGTTGCGGCCGTATTTCCAAGGCCATCAAATAATCGCCAGGACTAACCAGCCTATTCGGCAAGTGTTGCACAAGCCGGACTTGGAAGGAAGAATGACTAACTGGGCAATAGAACTCAGTGAATATGACATAATATATGAAAGCCGAAAAGCAATCAAAGCACAAGCCTTAGCTGACTTCATAATGGAATTGACGCCACTGAACTCGGAACATGAGGAACCCGGCGATACATGGAAGGTCTACGTAGATGGATCTTCCAACAATAAAGGAAGTGGGGCTGGAATCATATTAGAAAGCCCAGAAGGAGTAACCATTGAGCATTCTCTGAACTTGGGATTCCCAACCTCAAATAATCAAGCTGAATACGAAGCTCTAATAGCTGGGTTGATCCAGGCTAAAGAACACGGAGCTAGGAAAGTGCAAATCTTTAGCGACTCACAGCTGGTAACCTCACAGATAGAAGGAAAGTACCAAGCCAAATGTCCTCTACTGATGAAGAACCTGAGTCGAGTTCAGGAAATCATGGCCGACTTTGATGAGGTTCGGGTTGCTCACATCCCACGAGGGGAGAATAGCCGAGCTGACATCTTGTTGAAGTTAGCCAGTACCAAAAATCCGGGTAATCACATAATCGTAGTTCAGCAAAGTATAACAACGCCGAGTTGCGTGATGGTGATAACCTCCGCAAACAACTGGAGGAAACCTCTGGTCGATTATATGGAGAAAGGAATACTGCCAAAGGATCACCTGGAAGCTAGGAAGCTGGTCCGAGATGCGACACAATATGCGATCGTGAATGACCAGCTATTCAGAAAGGGTTTGCACAACCCCATGCTAAAATGCTTGAACTCGGAAGGAGCAGAGTACGTCCTTGCCGAGATCCATGAAGGAATAAACGGCCATCACATGGGTGGCAAAGCCTTGGCCAGAAAGGTCCTCAGAGCTGGTTATTACTGGCCGACAATGAGGGCAGATTCTAAAGAACATGTCAAGAAATGTGATAGCTGTCAGAAGCATGCCAAGTTAATCCTTTCACCACTTGAAGAACTGAAATGCATCTCGGCCCTATGGCCCTTCTTCAAATGGGGAATGGATTTGCTTGGACCTTTTAAAGCTGCTGAAAGGCAACTCAAGTGGTTGATCGTGGCTGTGGATTACTTCACAAAGTGGATAGAAGCAGAACCAGTCACCACATTCACCTCGGCTTGAGTGCAAAGGTTCTTTGAACGAAATATTGTTTTGAGATTCGGAATCCCAGCCGAGGTGGTTACTGATAACGGAATGCAGTTTGCTGATAAGAAATTCCAACAGATTATGAAAGACCTACACGTCACACATTGTTTCGCATCTGTGGAACACCCACAATCGAATGGACAAGCCGAAACTGCCAACAAACTGATTGTGGAACGTCTCAAAAAATGAATGTTTGATGCAAAAGAAAGCTGGGTTCACCAGTTATGCTTTGTCTTGTGGGGTTACAGAACCAGCACCCAAACTGCAACTGGAGAAACCCCTTACAGACTAACGTATGGTTGTGAAGCCATGATTCCGGTAGAGATTGGAGAACCCTCCTGGAGAAGACTGAATAGTCTTGAACAAGGTGAACAACAGAACAGTAGAATGCTTACTGAAGAACTAGACCTTGTGGATGAAGCTAGGGTCACAGCTCACTGCCGAAATATGATGGCCAAACAACAGACCGCAACAAAGTATAATAAGAAAGTGAGACCAAGAAATTTTGAAAAGAATGACTTGGTACTCAGGAGGGCAGATATTGGCAACAAGAATGCCAGAGATGGAAAGCTAGCTGCAAACTGGGAATGACCTTACCGAGTTAGAGAAAAACTCAGAAAAGGAGCTTACATCTTGGAGACAGTCGAAGGCAACGAAGTTAAGCGGACCTGGAATGCAGATAAGCTGAAGACATACTACAGCTAAATATGCACTCCTCCGCTTCAATATTTCAAATTTACATTTTGATTTAAGTTCTTTCCTCTACTAGGGATTTGACTAAAGCCGAATATGCCGACAAATTCATGTAATTAACAATTTGATATCAACAAATGAGGAATTTTCTTTTTAAAAGATTTATCCTTGTCTATCTTTGATATATTAATATCAAATCTGAGGTACAAATACAATTTTCCATAGTGACTCTGATCAAGTCAAAATGTCCCTATTTTGGTCATGATACCAAAAAGGGGCAGATGGCATTATTGTTTTTACCTTAGATAAATTGAGTTATGAAATTCAAATTCAATTAAATGGC
>NW_026897677.1:0-11229 GCF_033153095.1 Gastrolobium bilobum | reverse complement strand
TCGAACTGGAGCACAAGGCTTACTGGGCAGTCCACACCCTTAACCTGGATGAAAAATAGCTGGAGAAAAGAGATTGCTGCAACTCGAAGAGTTAGAGGAGTTCAGAGGGAACACATACGAAAATCATAGATTGTACAAGGAGAAGATGAAGAAGTGGCACGATAAAAAGATCAGGAGCAGAGATCTAAAAACCAGTCAGAAGGTGCTACTCTTCAACTCCAGACTCCGACTGTTCCCAGGTAAACTCAAATCAAGATGAACCGGGCCATATCAAATTATTAACGATGCAGGAAACAGAACTTTCGAAATCCAAGGTTCAGAACATGGTTGTTCCTTCAAGGTAAATGGGCACAGGT
Source organism: Gastrolobium bilobum (assembly GCF_033153095.1). Classification (NCBI taxonomy): domain Eukaryota; kingdom Viridiplantae; phylum Streptophyta; class Magnoliopsida; order Fabales; family Fabaceae; genus Gastrolobium; species Gastrolobium bilobum. Next base: position 10,873 of record NW_026897677.1, on the reverse strand, counting down.
TGAAGCTCTACAATGATGAAACCTTTGATGAAAAAGAGGAAAGTATCCTTCTTTCTGGAACTCCTTGAGAGGTAAGTACCATGTCTAGTTAAAGACATTAAACTAAGCGCTGACTGGGAGGCAACCCAGTAGATACATTTGCTCTCTGACAAAGAGCAAAGTTTTGGGGTGGTTATCCATAACCACACAGCTCCCAAAAAGGAAGGAACGTCTGATGTTCCTCTCCAAAAAGTCCAAATAAAGTACGTTCCAGGAACGTAATTTTGGGGTGGTCCCTAACCACAGACCTCCACAAATGAAACGAAGAAACCCTCTTATTTATCTTAGCTTAGTTTGTTTTCAATTCTGTTTTTAATTTAGTTTCTTTCTATTCCCTTGTAATTAATCTTTTTGAAATAGAAAAGACTTTTTGATCAAACTGTTTGGTATATACATGCATTTCAGTTGTAGTATTAAGACTGTCCAATTCTTTTGGATTAACTAACATACATGAAACACAAAGTCACTAACTAATCATGCTTGTTCTTTCTCTGAGTACTTGAAAATAGAAACAGTACAGGGAATTTAATCCTCAGATTTTTGAAAGAAGTTGATCTGTATGAACTCAAAATGGTAAGGAACGGAAAAATGCCAAACACCTACTTCTGAGAGCGTTCCTCAGGTGTAACCACAATGAAACTTCCCAGCTTGCCTTGATGCTGCAAGTAGTGCTGAAGACAGATGAATTCTACTGTCAAGGATCAAAACAGAATCACACACTCACCTCACCTTCATCATACACCCCCTGGTCAATCAGAAAGAACAAGGAACGTACTCAACAATGAACCAAAAAGGGACAGAAGAAAAACATAGAAAAAGTGGAACAACAATTCAAAAGAATTCAAGAAAAACCAGAAAACCTTCCTCCAAATGGGGGAAAAGGTTCAAGAAAAGGTGTTCCCCCAAAATAAAAAGTCCAAGTTCAAAGGCACAAAAGCTAAATGTTCCTTGATCCCACAAATCAGGCCATCACTTCTCCACAGTTCCATACACTTACCCATCAAAGAAATCCTTGGAACGGAAGACAACTATACTTCATAGGAACGCAGCAGAAAGGCAAGTTCTGAAGAATCACATCCAGGAATGGACAGAGCAAACACCAACCCATGAGTGACAGTGAGACGAGAGATCAGCAACCTTCTCTTATCTGGGGACAGAATACTCTTACTGTTTACTATGGAGAGTAGTTCATTTTCTGAAAAGTTCATGGTTGCTCACTGGCTCAAGTTCCTTTCTGTTATGCTATTCTTTTAAATTGGGCAGATCAATACAATATTTCTGAGTTGTTTGAGGACAACCAACAGTTTAGTTTTGGGGTGTTTGATGGGACGTAAATTTGTTCCCATCTAAGCCCATTTTGAATGCAAAATACCATATGTTCCCTCATCTGATGAGCAACTTCAGCATAAAAATCACTTGTTTTACACATTTGTGACAAAAACACAGTGGGGGAACGGATGGTAACGTATTCCTTTAAAATATATTAAAAGGGGAACGGACTGAGACGCATTTAATGCACATGCTCCATTCATTTAATGCCTTTGTACACTTTGCAGGTGATGTAGGGTTAAAGACTTCTAAAAAGCAAGGCAGTGCACCAACTGAGCAGCTGGAAACGTGAAGAGCAGGGAATCAAGAGTTCTCATTGGCTGAAAACAGAAGCAAAACATGGGAAGGCCTGCAAACTACGGCTAATCATCACCAAACCTTGTTCCATCCAGCAAATCGCGCAGCTTCCATACTCTGCTGCCACCGTCTCGTCCCCTCATTCAAGCAACTTGCTCCAAAGGATTTACAAGCTTGCCACTCTCTTTCCATCTATAAATAGGACCACCCTCATACAAAAACATCATCGGATTCTGGAGGCATTAAAGTCCAGAAGGAAGAAGATCACCTAGTAGTAGTAGTAGTCAGTAACTTAGTTTAATTTTAAGTTGTAACTGTAGTTAAGTGACAACCCCTTTTCTCTTCTCTATAAACCACCATCAAGACTCCTCACGAGCAAATACCCATCTTTCTCTAATTTCTATTTCTTTTTGTAAACTTTCTTTTAAATTAATATAAGTGTTTTTCTCTTCGTTCCAATCGTTATCTCTTGACTGAATCTCGGGTCTATGTGATCTCAGTTGAGAATAATTATGTTTAAACTATCAGCTATGAGCTGAACTATCCGTGGAACGGGTAAACTGTGAAACTCTTAAAGAACTGTTTTCAAAACTCTTGACCGAAGCTTTTTGTATTTCTTTGGCTAAGTAAGCTATATTCATTGTGCGCCAATGGAAATTGGGTACATACTGAGAAAGGAACTTCCATAAGGAAGGGATTTCAGACAGCTTAGCCATTGGGGGAAGGTAGATGTCATGGCAAAAACGCTACTGGTCACCTTAGGAATAAGGGGCCAACTCGTCCATTTTAAAGTTCTGAACTAAGTACCTGTTGGAGTCAAGGGAGCCATAGGAATATGGAAACATGTGAGCCATCTAGACCATGAGCTGAGGAATCAGAGTTGGCAGGCAAATAAACTGGGACAAAGCCAAAAGATGCTAAGTCTTGAGCAGAGAAAATAGCTCATTTAAGAGTGAAGCAGTGAATCTGTTCCTTCTGTTAAACTGGTTTAACCACCACCCTGTTGTCTCTTGATTATAGTTATTTCTATTTTAGTAGTTTTATTTTATTTTATTTAGTACTTATAAAAACTCCAATGATTGTTATCTCACCTTCTTCTAAACAGGAAGGATCACATACATAACGCAGCGAGCAACTGTTCGTCATCAGATTGAACCTACTGTTCCTGAGGAGCGTTGTGAAGATAGTAGGGAACGTTTGACCCGACAGTTCATTTACTAACTTTTCTTCTCATTTTCACTCTTTATAAACAGTGATAAAACAATAATTAGCACTCTATCCTCGTGGGAACGATAATTTGGGCATTAATACTCACTTTATTACTTGATGCGTGCACTTGCGCACTTGGGTTGAAACTAAGGGACGAATCTGTGTTCTGCAAGAACAGAGGAACGTCCCCTATTAGAACTTATATTTTCCACCATCAGCAAACCACCCAACATGTTACATGAGAGACCATGGATAGTAGTTGATCATTACCTCTTTGTCCAAAGATGGAGACCCCTATTCGATCCTTTTAATGATCATTTCAAGAGGTTAGCAGTTTGGATCATAATTCCAGGCCTCCCACCTGAGTTCTACACCACACATCACTTGTGGAGTATAGGCAATCTCATTGGCAGGACCTTAAAAATAGACAAAAACCCATTAAGAAAATCGGATAGTGGTGAAGGAGAGTACATAGACAAAGGAAAATATGTTAGGTTGTGTGTTGAGGTGGATTTAAGGAAAAGCTTTATTTCCAAATTTTAGCTAGGTGATGGGAAGACCTTCCCAGTGGCTTACGAAGGTTTACATCTTATCTGCTTTGGGTGCGGAAGATACATGCATAGAATGACACTTGTAACGGTGGAGTAGATAGTAGCATACCAAATATGGATGAGACAAAAGACAAGGAAGGTGCTTGAGGGCTGAATAATAAGGTTGCAAACCCTGGAAAAGTTAGTGGAGAGGCCTTCGTAGCCTGGATGGTGGTGCAAAGACCAGTGAGAGGGAGAAAACCAAAGGCCATGCTGGCAACAGAGGTGAATAAGATGGCGAGATCTCCAAGGAGGAAAGACTTCAAGGATGTTTTGAATAGCACGCCAAAAGTTTCCAACTCCATTCCCAACAGAGATGCAGCAGATCTGAGTCAGCAGATAGGGACTACCGTAGTTCAGGCTAGTGGAGCAGGTAAAAAAGCTCCATCAAAGTCTAATCTTAAGATTGGGTTACCTAAATATGTGGGGCCCAAGAAAACCCATCTGCTTCCTAGCAGGGCGGAGAAGGAGGTGGTGCAAAAAATAGAAAAGCACATCAACACAAGTCAACCTAGGACCAAAGCCTCTAACTCTAAGGAGAAGGATATGACTCATCAGACTCTAACCCCCCCTTTAACCCACTTAGCAGCAATAAGGAGAACTTGAACCCTAAGGGAGAAGGAGGAAATTGTATTACTAATCGCAAGAAGGAAAAAAGAAAAGGGAGCGTGAGGCACAAGAGATAATGAGGTTCATGTCGCAAGAACAAAAGGACTTAGCTCTTGAAAGGGCTATGGTCTCAATGATGGTAGCGGAAGGTAATGGGGATCCTATAACAAAGGGGATTCTCCAATCGGAGAAGAAATGGAACGATACGGCTTGTAGGAAACCCAGCTTGGCAAAAGCCAAATCAGATGGGACAGTTGAGACCTGCCCAACTAGAAGTAGCTTGGTGGATATGGAGGTTTGCCCCAATATGGGGGAAGGGAAAAGGAATGACAGTGACCAGATGATTTGTCAAACTTATCCAAGTGATCAATGAAAGTTATTATTTGGAACTGCAGGGGTGCAGTGAAGAGGCGCTTCAGACGAATTTTTCGCTCTTTTGTTAAAAAGCGCAAAGTGAACTTGGTTATTCTCCTGGAGACTAGAGGCAGTGGGCCTAGGGCCACTAAGGTGATTCACAGGTTGGGTTTTGCAAACTACCAGATTGAAGAAGCACAAGGCTTCGCTGGTGGCATATGGGCCTTATGAACCAGCCCAATTTCTTTGTTGAAAAAGTGGACAGAAGTTTTCAATGCCTTCATTTACGGATTACGCGGCCTGATAAAAACCCCTTCTATAACACCTCGTATTTTGTAAACGTATTATTGTATATGAAAATGTGGATTACGGGGGTAGAATTAGTGAAAGTCCTGAAATTAGGGCCAAAATACGGAAAAATGGCAAAATGGTAATTTATCAAACACGTATCCCTAGCCATGAAAAATTGAATAACAGGTCTCAAATGATTAAAATAATGCCGAAAATTCAGAAAATTTGATGAATAGTGATTTTACCGATGTAAAATACTGTGGTATAATTGTATCGATAAGCGTGAAAATATGATCAGTATTTTTAGGAAGTAAAAATATGTCGTGAACGAGAAAAATACGTAGGTTATGAATTTGTAGGTTAAATTGGAGGATTTAAGAAAGTTAAATGACATGTGGGACCCACTTAAGTGACTTAAGTGGATAAAGAGACATGAAAAATCAAATTTTCCCACTTTTCTCTCTCCTCCCTCTCCTTCTTCCCGTCGATGCTTTTCACCATTTGTGAGGGTTTGAGCTTTTGAAATTCTAACTTATTTTCTAGACACTTTTAGTAGAAACTTCCAACTACAAAGTTGTTCCCCACCCTCTTGTGAATGCCTTTAATGTAGAGAGCATCTTGTGGGGAGCATTGTGGAGGGGGGAGAGAAAACCCCATAAATCAGCCACGAAATTTTGTGTATCTTAGGGAATTTTTTGTGCTTTTTGGGTTGATTCATTGCTTGGAGATCATTCCTTAGGACCATTGGAAGCTATTGGTGGTCAGTTTTCACATTCTCATTGAGTTTTTATTTAGATCATGAAATGGATGAGTGTTTGATTATGTGTTGGTTAGTTGTTGTGGTTCGGGGCTTTTAATGATGTTGCTCTTTTGGAATTAAATGCTTAGAATGATAAATGATGATGATTGATGTAATAAAAATTATTGTGATGTGGAAATTTTAACTTAGGAAATTTTGTGATGAGATTTCAATACTTTGTGAATTGGTATGGTGATAGGGTTGAATAATTGAGTTATGGATCATTGGTATGAGTTAATAATAGGATTGTATGATATGTGTGAGTGTTGAATTGGATTGAAAACCTTGGAGCATGTGTCCTTGAGAAATTCGAACCATAGAGGGTTTGGAGGAAAAATGATATAAAAATTGTGTAGTTGAGGTTGTATGGTTGAAAATGGTGTTTAAATGGATAATAGGTTGGTATGATGTAATGAAATTGGAAGGAAGAATGTTGGATGTTTATGTGTGTAGGAATTCGACCTATATGGAAGTTTAAGGAAAAATAAATGTGAAATAGCCCTTTGGCCTAAGTGAATGGGTTTGGGTATTAGTAATTTGAAAGTGAATTGATTGCCTTAAAAATTATATTGATGATCATTGTTGTTTGATCGTTATAGGTTTCTTCTCACTGATTCGAGAGAGAAGGAATACGCTTGGAGCTTATGTTGAGGAGCATTGTCTTCGGAGTTGAGGTAAACTCTTGGTACTTGGGTTTTATCCCTTGTGTGTACACCTAGTGGAAGGTCGTGGTTTGGATTTTGGGCTCTTTGACGTTGTATGAATTTTATGTTCATGCATTATTGCTTGATTGTGTGACATGCTTGGAGCATGTTGTGTGACATGTCTGTGACTCTGGCCAGTAGATGTGTGTGGTTTGGACTTCCGCTGGAAATATCCTTTGCGGATTCCAGTCGGGTTTGGCCGTGGGACCAACTCTGGGAGCGGTACCAGGATGATCCAAACGTGGGACTTCTGTTGGATATGGCTCATAGGGAGTTCTAGTTGGGTTTTGCCATGGGGTCGTCTCATCCATGGGAGAGGCACATTGAGTGTTATGGATGGGGTGATGATCATTGAGTGTTATGGATAGGGTGATGATCATTGAGTGTTATGCATGGGGTGATGATCATTGTAAGTTGATGTGAGCCCAGTGTGTTGTGATTTTGTATGTTATGCATTTTATATGATGATCATTGTATGCACATTGAGTGAGCCATGGGGTGGAGTGATCCTTTAGTACCCTTGGTTTACTGAGATATATTTGTATATCTCATCCCGTGTTTGGTGACATCATTTTAGGTTATAGTGAGCATGGAGGACCATCGGGCAAGAGGCCCGCTTGGTGGAGGAGTTGGATCATGATGAGCATATGGGTAGCATAGCATTTTGGAGGAGTTTATTTGATGCACATAGCATGGCATTTAGCATTTTGGACTTAGATCATGATCATATTGCATGTTGAGATTTCCATGCTTTTGTGGTATTCATGATTAGATTCTAAGTCTTTTGTAATTGATTTACATTTCATGCCTATTGTTTATATTGACATCTTGGTGAGCATAGGACTTGTCCATGGCCACATATTTTGCGTTTAGAGGCATTTGGATACTTGTGATATAAATGAGCCATATAATGTGTAAATGGCAAAGGATATGGTGAATGATGTAAAATGATACATTGGTATTAGATTATGTATGATGGAAGGGCCTAGAGCCTACATTAGGAATGAAATTATGGATCCCTTGAGAAGTGAAAAAGCTGTCAAAACTGGTATTTCATAGTAGGGAATCGATTCCCTACTGTTTGGGATCGATTCCCTGCTGTTAGGAATCGACTCCCTAAAACAGAGCACGCAAATTTCAGCCACTGTGAAGGCTGGGAATCGATTCCTAAAAACAGGGGAGAAAAAATTAGGCTTTTGTGTGTTACTGTAGCTGTTGGGAATCGATTCCTTGAGGTTGGGAATCGATTCCCACTGTGCAAATTTTGAAAAGATGTCGTTTTATCAACTAAAGTTAATGGTATGCTTGGAGGGGTTATAATTAATGATCTTCCACGAGTTTTGCAATTATAATTACGGTGTTATTTTTAATTGATTACAGAAATGGTTAATGTTTAAAGAAAAGAATATAATAAAAGAAAAAGTTTACCCGTAATTTAATTAACTCAATTACTGTGATTGTAACTGCGCTTAATGCCATATGCAATGATAACATTACTGGTACGTAACGGGCTGTTACATTTTATGGTATCAAAGCAGTTTCTTAGGGAACTCTGATTGTTGTATGATTGTATTAAGTGTTGTATAGTTGTGTGTAGACTCTTATTGATTACTGCATATGTGATTCCTTAGTGTGAGTTTGATCAGCCCATTCCTTTGTGTTATATGTGTGGTCATCATAAGAAGCCTGTGTGGCGACCCTGGAGCACCTAATGTCAGTCCTTAGCCTGATGTTGTGGCTGCAGTGTTGACCGCTCCACGGACAGAGATGTTTGTAAGTAAATTATATGTAGTTGAGGACTTAGTTAGAACAAATTGGAGGGATGTCTAACCCTTTTAGGTAGAATGCTACCATAGTGGATTTGTGGTCTTATGGTTAATAAGTATAATCGAAATGAGTTGATACCATGATGATAGTGTTGGTGAATATTCCTAGATGTGAGGAGTAGTTAAAAATAATTAGATACATATGGATTTAGTTGTCTAACTTTGACATGGTGGGTGACTAGGAACCCAGTGAACTCTTGGAAATTTGAATGGGTATGCTTACTGTAACAGCCCGTTGTACACCGGTATTGTTAACATTCATTATGATATTAAACGCAGTTACAATCACAGCAATTCATTTATAAAAATGCGAATAAACTTTTTTCGATTATTACGCGAGCATTTAAACTATAAAAAAGCGTAATAATAAAAGTTGTGACCATAAATGTAAACTCTTGCGGAATACTTGTTTAAACTATTTTTATATCTTATTTTACTTAATACAAGTCACTAAGGGGTTCCCATAAACTCACTTAGCTAATTTCTCAATCTGACGTTTTCTACCTATCTGAACATGGTTCGGTAAATATTTTTCTGCAGACACACCACACAAAACCAGACCTTTCTCTCTAATTACCTTTTTTTTTACTTAATTACCTTTCTAGGAAGCTATCACACGCATTATTCGGAGCTCGTTTGCTTCGGTTATCGCCGTTTGAAGTTGGACAAGCAAAACTGCCAACCAACCCCAAAACAGCTCCAAACGTCTATCACTCCACGAATTACTGCAGAAAATACACTCAACCAATTGCTCTCAAATTTTTATACAACAAACTAGACACCTCAAGATTCGATTTGATTTATCATACACCTAATTTGACACACAGACGAAGCGGGAATAAATTTCCCAAAACCGGTCCAGTACAGCCCCCAAGTGCAGGGCAAACAGGGCAGCTGTGTTCACAGCCCTCCCAAGGCCAGCGCCCAGCTCAGAAAAATCTCATATTTTACCACAGTGTAGAGGGAACTACAAGATTCAAAATGGCGTATGGCACATCCCTAACGGACCTCTGTGGAGGAAGATATGCTCTCCCAAAGTTCGCCTAAATTCTGCCAATTTCTAGAAATTTCGCCAGAATTTCCTTTGTTTTTTCAATAAATCCCAACTTTACAAATGTCATATCAATCCTCAATTTTGTACCTAATAATCATGGGTGGCACACAAGAATCAACAAACCTTGGTGCTCTAACAACCCTCAATATACAACAATTCCAGGTCATATAAATCAGTATACAGACAAAATCCATAACTCTATATATGTCATATCAAAAGGTGGCTATGTGTCATAACTACAACATCCTACATCAACCTACATAAACATAATACATCACAGTGTACATATAAATACAACAGACTCCCAACAAAGAAGGCAACATCTATGCTCAGATCTACTCATCAACCACGGGCCTCTTGCCTCGATAACAATCGTCAACTGCTGCGATACCTGTAATATATTCCCATAACGCGGGGTGAGAATGAATCTCAATAAACTTGGGGTTTATGGAGCAGTCTCCACCCAAGAGTCCACTTCCTGCAGGAAAATATCAAGTACCAAGACATAGATAACACCATATAATCCATATTAGAATTTCTGTATCATATATCTTTTCTAATAATTCTCATTTATTCTTATAATGCACTTTCTTATTAATCTTAAGTATGTTCATGTCTTATGTATAAATAAGGCTTCCATCTTATATTCGTAATGTCGTATCATATTCAATAGCATACTCATAACGATTAGAGAACTAAAGTTTCCTCGGCTATACCTTATATACACCGTGATCATATCCATAAATGTTTCCTCTTTTCAGAAACCACAACTTACACTTCCAAGGCTTTATTTCATTGAAGATCATATCATATTAACTTATCATCACATAAATAATATCATATGCATGCACTATATGAATGCAACTACGCAAAGTATCAATATTAACAACAATTATATCCATACGGAAACCATAATCGCCACTGATCATGGCGGAACAAAAAGGCTGAGAAAACTCCTAAACCGAAAGCTTACCTGTCACCTCTTTCCTGCTGCTAACTTGCTATTTAATACACCGTAACTTGGTTGTCTACAAGTTGTTCGTCCACCTACTTCGTCCGATTACACTCTGTTACCGTACATATAAAAGTACCATTAATTTCCAATGAAATATACATTACTTGAAATCCGAATAATTATATTTCATATGTTAATTTCATAACCAACTTGACAACTTTATTTCCCTTTGGCAGCTCATGCCATACCACAAGTCTACACTTAATTTATACTTCATAACTTAGACCCTCAACTAGTTAATTAATTTACTAATTTATAGTTGACATTTCATACACTTTAAAAAAAAGCTTCACGTATCTTAAACCATTGGAATTATACTTACTTATTCTAGGAAAATGCTATAAATCAATCACTTGAATTGAAAACACATAATCTATGCCCATTATTCCTTCATGGCCGAATTCTATATATAAACATATATACAATTCTTTTGTTGCCATACTTAATCAAATTAACTTGATTCTCATACAAATATTTCTTACATAAAATTTCTATTAACTCCACATAACTAACATCCTTTCATTTAACTACTTAGATTCATCTATTTCATATTTGTGTGATTAATAATTCAATCACAAGCCCTCAATAATTTTTTTATTAAATTACATAGTTGTTCTTATAAAATAGATAACACTTTCATACTAAACTTATGAACTTTACATTCTTAATTAACCAAGAAGTGAATCCATTGCACCTTATACAACCACACGTTAAAGATTTTACTTAAACAAGTATTCAAACACCACTCTCACACATT
>NW_026897676.1:0-109151 GCF_033153095.1 Gastrolobium bilobum | reverse complement strand
GCTGTTGTTACCAGAAGTTGGAGGTTCTTCAGGGGCTTGCCTGACAGTAACCTCCTGTATTTTTGAGGAAGAGGGGGCAGTTATTGTTTGTTCCTCCATCAGTAGAGGGACTTCTATGCCCTCCTCTTCTGCCAGAGCCCTAGCAATGGCCTCGTCCCTAGAAGTATCGGGACGGATGATGGGGCAAGAGAGGGGCCCTCCCAGGCTGAGTTTCTTGGGAACAATTGGCTTCTTTTTCTTTTTAGGGGATTCAACAAGAATCCCCTTTCCTTTATCAAGGTTCTTTTGTGGCTGAGCCTCTTGCTCAGCCACATGTTCTTCTGCAGTAGGTGTTGCATATGTTTCTTTCATTCCCTCTCCTTCTTGTTGCCTAGGAGAGGGTTGCTGTATCACTGGTGGTGGTGAAGAATGAGCAGGTGATGGTGGAGGGGACGAAACGTCAGAGGAATTAGAAGTAGAGCTACTTGAGGATCTCTCCCTAGTAGCTGGTGTAGATTTTGACGTTCCTCCAGTCTTAAGCCTTTTTGCAATAGGCTCATTGTCTTCACTGTCCCCCTCCTTGCCAGAGAGGGTGATAGGTTTCTCAAAGGATGCTCCCTCTGGTCTTTTTGTCCTGCTGAAGGTTCTCTTCAGCCTCTGACTGGAACATTCCCCCTTTCTTGGGGGAGCTTTGGCAGGGGACTTCTTTTTGCCCTGCTTGCTCTCAGTAGCAGCAGGGGCTTCCTTCTTCACCTTGGTGGGAGGTGGAACGGTTCTTCTTGCCTGAGTGTAGGTAGAAGTGGATGATTTTGAAGGGGTGGCCTTCATGTTTGTCTTCTCTGGGGCCTCAAGGCCCTCTTCTTCATCAATATCACCAGCATCAGTACGCCTAAATGCCTCAGGGACTGGTTCGCTGGTCTCAATGTAAGTGCTCCTCAGGTTACTCCAGGTCTTTGAATCGACGACAGACGCTACCACCAACTCGTCGTCATCGTCAGTCTTTACTCTAGCTCTTAAACAGATCTTTGTAATCAGGCAGGGAAGACAGACAGTAGTCTTCCTTATCTCTTTCTTCAGACTGCCGTAGATAAGGGGTACTGCTTCAAGATGAATGTTCCTCATAATGCAGTAGATTTGCACCAGGAGTGCCCACTTGACAGTGGCATCGTGGGTGGAGAGAGTGAGGTTAGAGTTGGCAAACAAAGCCCAGAACCTGGCTTCATCTCTCATGCTTCCCTTACAGAGGGATCCTTTAGAGTAGACGAGATTTTGGATGGCTATCAGGTTCTTCACGTCTGCAATGATCTTCGATACATCCTTGCTATCGATGTATTACTGATACGGGCATTTGGAAATGGTGGGGAGGTGGAGTACTTCCTTGATGGCAGAGGGGGAGAATGAAACTTTCTTCCCCCTGACGATTACCTCTTCCTGGGTGTTATCCTTAGGAAGCCTCTTGGCATGGTACAAGACTTCTCCCACCAACGAGATATTGACTTCTCGTTCGTCAGTGGCAAACAGAAACCATTTTAGGCTGGTCAAGGCTTTCTTCACAAAGGAAGGAAGAGGAGCCTTGTCTTTCATGGAGATGTTCCTCTCTGGGTAGAGATGAACAACATCTTTAGTGATTTCAGGCTCTTGGTCACGGCTGGCCACAAGAGTAACTGTTACTGAGAGTTTAGTCATGGTTATGGAAGAAAGAAGGGTTTAGGGAGAAATGTAGACGGAAGTGAGAATAAGAATGAAAGTTTCTAAGTTTAGCAGAGAATGGTAAAGATTGAAGAATAAAGGAGTTGAGTTTGAATAAGCATGCAGATGAGGGAAAATGAGGGGTTTTCCAGGACGTGGAGGTTAAAGACAGGGAGCTGAGGAGGTGGTGGAATGGGAACGTTATGGAACGAACGGTCAGGGTGAGTGGTATTCAACTGCTACTGATGGTGGTAAGGAGGTGGAATGGTTTAGGTTAGAGACGTGGGAGAGAGGGAAAGAGGGTAGGAGCAGTTGCATTAATGGCTGAGGAGACAATTGCTTTTTCACGGCACGTTTTCAAATTTTGTAATGAGTGCAGATTTTGTAACGGCTGCGTATACGTAAGTGACTCAGCATGGACAGGTGTCCTTGTCACTCTTATCTCCTAAGCCAGGGAACGTTCCCTTTGTCTTTTACCTAGATTCTAAAATAAACTAATCCCTAATAGATAAAATGCAAGCCTACTTAATAAAAGAATTCGAAGCATAAATTGTATTGCAAAGAAATACTAATTATTTAAAAATTGCAAATGAAGGTGTGTGCAATTAAAATTAAATATAAATAACCTCAAAAATTTTTTTTTTGAGAAAAATAAATATAGGAATGTGTGGTTATTGAACCACCCCAAAACTACGTTCCTGGAACATAAAGTATTATATTTGGATTTGGAGTTGAACATTAGACGTTCCCTCCATTTTGGGAGCTGTGTGGTTAAGGTTAACCATCCCAAAACTTTGCTCTTTGTTAATGGGAAAAGGTATCCACTGGGTTGCCTCCCAGTCAGCGCTTAGTTTAATGTCTTTAGCTAGACATGTTACTAACCTCTCAGGTTTCTGGGGAGGTTTTTGAGGGAACTTCATTATCCCCTGGTAAATGTCCTGGTGTCCTGGTGTTGAGGCTAACAACTATCTGTCGCAGGTGGGACTCAATGTTTTTGACCACAGCATAGTTCCTGGTAACATATTCTTTGACATAACTTTCCAGGGTGTTGATGCGTTGGTCATCTCTTTGGAATGGAGCATAATTGGTTCTTCTATGTGGTTCATATGCTCCGTTCCCACTGCTTCTGCCTTGTTGATACTGCTGCTGCTGATTATTGTATGGTCTTTGGTTCATGGGTGGTCTCCATTGTGGATTATGGTTCTGATCCTTTACTATGGTTCCTCCAGAATTTTGATTGTTGTTGCTTCCTGCAGTTTGGTTGTCTCTGGCCTGGGTGAAGTTTCTGTTCCCGAAGTTTTATGCATAACACACCAAGGCAGTAGATGGACAGTCTGTTGAATCATAAAGGTCACCACAGGCTGAGCATGGTTCACTCTTAGTTGCTGTGAGTTGTAAGACTTCCATCCTTGGTTATTTTTTATCAGCTTTCAGATTCTTCACCTCATTCATCAGGGTGGCCAGTTGGGATTCCATGGCAGTTTGTTTGTCTAATTCTAGCATCCCTGGCTTCCTTACTAGGCTCATCTGTTCTAGTGGCCATTGGAGACATCTTTCTGCAGTGCCTTTAATGATTTCATACCTGGATTCAAGGGTACCTGTAAAGAAATATCCTCCTGCAGCAAAGTCTAAATGTGGTTGAGAAGTATGATCAATGCCCTAATAGAAAGACTGTAAAACTCCCTAACTTTCCACCCCATGATTTGGACATTTTCTGATGATGTCCTTGTATCTCTCCCAAGCCTCATAAAGATTTTCTCCATGAAACATTCTAAAGTTAGAGAGTTCTGCCCTAACATCAGCTTGTCGAGACATAGGAAGAAACCTTTCTATGAACTTGTTAGAAAGTTCCTCCCAAGAGTGGATGGATCCAGGGGTGAGAGTTTTCATCCATGTTTTTGCTTTTGAGCCTAGGGAGTGAGGAAACAGCCTCATTCTCATACTTTCCTCTGTCACACCCTCAACTTTGAAGTTATCACAAATGTCTTGAAAGTTTGTGAGGTGTGTGTAAGGATCTTCTGCAGGGAGTCCATGAAAGACTCCAGCTTGCCTGATCACGTGGAACATGATGGGTTTCAATTCAAAATTGGGGGCTACAGGAGGGAGAATTACTCCCCTTTCTGGTCTGTTCCTGAAAGGAGTAGTCAAAGTTCTAAAATTCTGTTCAGGAGAGATTTCATCATTGTTATTGTTATAATTAGCCATGTTTTCAAAAGTATTTTCCCAGAGATTTTTTCTCCTTCTATGTAAAGTGCGTTCTGGCTCAGGGTCAAAGAAAAACTCAGGTATCTTAGTGGAATGAGGAGAATCTGTTTCAGACTATTCACTCATAAACCATAAAACAGATAGTATGAATCAGCAGAATATGTGACAAAAATGAAATCAAATATACAGAGTATGTATGTACTTAAAACAATAATATGGACAAAATTTAGTGTATCTATCCCCGGCAACGACGCTAAAAACTTGTTGGGTTCAAAAGAGAGTTGGGTGAAAAGTGTATTATGATGAAAACGTTCCTTAGTTCACTAAGAAAGAACACAGTTGTTTTGTAGTTTAACCCAAGTGCGCAAGTGCACGCATCAAGTAATAAATAGGAGTATTATGCCCAGATTATTGTTCCCACGAGGATAGAACTCTAATTAATGTCTTATACTGTTTTATAAAGAATGAAAATGAAAAGAAAAGTTAGTAATTGACCTGTTTGGTCAAACGTTCCCTACTGTCTTGACAACGTTCCTCAAGGACAGTAGGTTCAATCAGACAGCAAACAGTTCATCGCTTCGTTATGTATGTTATCCTTCTTGTTTAGGGAAGGATCAACAATATTCATGAGAGTTTTATAGATACAAGATTAAATAAAGAAGAAAAATACAAAAAGTAATAACAATAATCAAGAGACAACAGGGTGGATGGTTTAAAAACAATAATAACAGAAGGAACAGATCCACTGCTCCATTCTTAAATGGTTAATTTCTCTACTCAAGACTCAACACTTATGAATTTGTTCCAGTTTCCTTTCTGCCAACGTCTGATTCCTCAGCTTATGGACTAGATCGATCACAAGTTTCCGTATTCCTATGACTCCCTTGACTCCAAGAGGTACTTAGTGCAGAACCTTAAAATAAACGAAGTGGTCCCTTATTCCTAAGGCAACCAGCAATACTGTTTCCACAGTACTGCCTTCCCCCTCTGGTTAAGCTGTCTGAAATCCCTTCCTCATGGAAGATCCTTTCTCAGTATGTGTTCAATTTCCAAAGATACACAATGAATATAGCACACTTAACTAGAGAAACACAAAAGCTGTAATACAAGAGTTTCGAAAAGAACTTTTTAAGACCTTTGCAGTTTTTCCATTGCACGGATAGTTTAGCCCATGGCTACTAGTTTAAACATAATTATTCCAAACTGAAGTCCCATCGACCCGAGATTCAGTTCAGAGATAACGAGTGGAAATGAGAGAAATAACACTTGTATTTAAATGAAAATAAATTGATTACACTAAAATGAAAAGTGGAGAAGATGGTTGTTGCTCGTGAGGAGTCTCAAGTGGGTGATACAGAAAGAAGAAGAAGTATTGTCACTTAACTAAAGTTAAAACTATACAAATAAAAACTACAAAAATAAACTAAGTGATCTCTTCTTAAGGAATTCAATCCCTTAGGAATTCGATGGATGTCTTAGTGATGGAACGTCCTATTTATAGAAAGAAGAGTGAGTGGTAAGCTTGTAAATTCTTTGGAGACGATTTCTTAACTGCATGAAAGGGGCAGTCTGAACAGTGCTTTGAGGGGCACACGTGGCTGGATGGGACAATTTTTGTTGAGATTTGTCTTTCCTTCTGACTTCCCCCATGCCTTGCTTTCCTTTTCGACCAATAGAAACCGTTTATTCCCTGTTGTGCACCTTTCTCCTTGGTTGAGTGTTGCACACTTGTGCTTAATTGGAAACTTCTTTTCAACTTTACCCGAAAAGTGGTCAGAAAGATTGAGTGAGCGAAGCAGGTGTATTTAATGTTCAAAATCCGTTCCCCTTTTTATATATTTTCCAAAGATTACGTCATCTTCCGTTTCCCACTGTGTTTTTTTGATAAAGATATAAAACATGTGCTTTTAGTGCTAAAGTTGCTCATCAGGTGAGGGAACAGATGGTATTTTACCATCAAAATGGGCTTAGATGGGTACGAATTTCTTTTCCATCACAATGTATTGCCGAAAGATGGTTGCATAAGCCCAAGATGAGAATTTGCTGATCCATTTCTTCCAGGATAGCTTGACTGGGGCCGCTTCGAGTTGGTAGACACATCTTGAACGAGCACATATATGTTGTTGGAAAGATTTAGTTGATTCTTTCCTTAAGCAGTACAAGTACAACATTGGTATGGCTCAAGATAGATTGCAACTGCAGAATATGGCAAAGAAGGATGTCGAGTCTTTTGAAGAATATGCTCAACGATGGAGGAAACTAGCTGCGCAAGTAGAATCGCCTGTTAGAAAAGGAAATGGTTGCTATGTTTATTGATACCCTCCAGTCACCATTCTATGATCGGATGATCGGAAGCGTGTCATCGAACTTCTCTGACATTGTCATTATAGGAGAAAGAGTAGAAGGCAGGATGAGGAGTGGCAAAATCACTCACAATTTCTAGAGGTTGTTAGTATGAAGAAACCTTCAATTGGGGTAGGGAAGTAAAAAGAAGGAGAAACTCATGTTGTGTCTTTCAACTAGCAAAGATTTGCCCAAGGCAAACCTGAACCCACATATTCAAACCCCTTTTATGTCTTACCCTTATGTTGCCAATACTTCAAATACCTCATATCCCCAACCTTATCACCTAGTGATGCCCTATTAACCACCACCATCTTCCCAGCCACAAACATTTCCAACTGTACTGTCGTGACCATCTCAATCATGGGCTCAAAATCAAATCCAAGAAGACCCCCAAATAACCATGAGAAAAAACCTGTAAACTTGTCCTAATTCCTATGTCCTACATCGAGCTTTTACCACACCTCATCCAAAGTTCACTTGTTGTGTCATGTCCAATGAAACCACTTGAACCTCCTTACCCTATAGGATTTGATGCAAATGCTAAATGTGATTATTATGTTGGAGCTGTGGGCTATTCTACTGAAAGCTATAATTCCTTAAAGTTTAAGGTGCAAAGTTTAATTGTTTCCAAGTGGTTGAACTTTAAGGAAGATGCTCCTAATATCGACAATAACCCTTACCTAATCATGGTGGTTCTGAGGTCAATGTTATAGAAGAGTTTTCAAATCATAATCTTATGAAAAAGGTGGCAGATATCAGATCTCCTCTAAAAATAATTTACGAAGAGCTTTGTAAGTATAGGATGATACAAGCCCAAGTTAAAGAAGAGGGAATCCATGATGAAGGGATGATGTGTGGAATCCATCCAAATGTGGGGCATTCCATTGAAGATTGTGACGAATTTAAGCAGATTCTTCAGGATTTGATAGACATGCAATTTGTGCAAATTGGTTGCCAATATGAGGATAATGACGTAAATATGATTAAAGAGGAAGAAGATCATGTGGACGTAAGTACCTAAATTCTGTTGGTGATCCCGCCAACTATTGAGCATACCGCCTCTATCCAAAAACCACTGGTAGTTCATTACACAAGAAACCCATCCATGCAGACAACATGCAGCCCAAAGCCAATTACCATTCAAGTACCAACCTGTTTTGCCTATAAGGACACTAAAGCAGTTCTGTGGAAGTATGATTTGCAGGTTCTTACTAGCAACCCTCAGAATTATCAATTGGCAGTGTCATCTAGTTCAGGCATTTCTGTTGTCAAAAACGTCTATGGAATTGGTGGTATGAACCGAAGTGGTCGCATTTATACCCCCGAAGAGCTTCGAAATGATTTAGCCAAGGAAGTAGTGAAAGAAGACAAAAGGGAAAATAAGGAAGGGATGATTGTTGGGGAAGAGAGAATAAGTCAAGATAGTGCAAGCAAGCGGTGACTAATGAGGAAGCCTGTGAATTTTTGAAGTTCATAAGTCATAGCAAATATAGAGTGTTAGAACAATTGGATCGCACTCCAGCAAAAATATGTCTCTTGTCCTTATTGTTGAATTCTGAGCCACACATGAAGGTGTTAATGAAGCCCATATTACCCACGACATTGCTGTGGACAAGTTTGATGGCATTGTTGGTTACATTGTTGTTGATAATTATATTAGTTTTACTGATAATGAAATACCTACCGAGGGAAGGGGGCATAATAAAGCATTGCACATTTATGTGAAGTGTCAGATCATATAATGGCTAGAGTACTTGTTGACAATGGTTCCTCTTTGAATGTAATGCCACTATCAACACTGTCAAAATTGCCTTTTGATATGTCATATATGAGACCAAGTACTATGATAATGAGAGCTTTCGATGGTACTAGAAGAGAAGTGATCAGGGAAATTGACATTTTGATCCAAATTGTCCCATGTACTGTTGAAATCACCTTCCAAGTGATGGATATCATGCCATCTTATAATTTTCTCTTGGGGTGACCTTGGATTCACTCTACGGGAGTTAATCCCTGCATATTGCACCAAAAGTTAAAGTTTGTAGTGCACAACAAGTTGGTAATTATCTCAAGCGAAGAAGATTTGTTGGTGAGTAAAACATCATCAACCCCCTATATTGAAGTTGCAGAAGAAGTCCTTGAAATTGCTTTCCAAGCACTTGAGATTGCCAACACTACCTATGTAGGGGAAGGAGCCCAAGTTGTAAAGCCAACACCATATAATGCATCCTTAATGGTGGCTAAACTTATGCTTAAGGGTGGATATTTGTATGGACAGGGGCTAGGAAAAAATGAAGAAGACATTGTTAACCCGCTACAACCGTGTGAGAATCAAAATAGATTTGGGTTGGGATACAGACCCACTAGAGCGGATAAAAGAAGAGTCATAGAGGAGAGGAAGGAAAGAAGGATAGCTTGGTTGGAAGGTAAAAAGCCAAAAACTAAGGGGATTCTTAACTGTGATATTCGACAAAACTTCAGAAGCGCGAGATTGATGTTCTCGAACCAAGTGGCTACCCTTGAAGATGATCATCTTTTCAACCAACACATTAACTTGGTGTATCCATGCTTTCCATATACAAAGCTTGGCAATTAGGAGATGGTTGAGTTACCCATGATCTTATATTCAAAGTAATTTGTAATGCCAATCCTATTGCTCTACCCAAGGCTTTAGGAGTACTTTTGTAATATAGGCTCACATGTTTCATTTCCAGTATTTGTTAGCAATGAATGCATTTTCTTCTGTTATCCTTGTTTTCCTTAACTTTCACCTAGTTATTGCATTAATATTTATTCATTTTTCTTATTTTCTTGTGTTAACACAAATAAATGCAGATATGAAAGAGATTCTCTTGAAAATGACTATATTAGAATCTCACCATATGATTTTGATCACCTCCCTATTAATCATGCTGATGAGGGCGGTGAAGAAAGTTGGGAGCCTTCCCCTGAACTAATGGGATTAATAGAACAAGAAGCCAAAGAGATTCAACCTCATGATGATTCAATTGAAATAATCAATTTGGGGACTGAATATGGCAAAAGGGAAATTAAAATTGGAACCTGTATGAAAGAATATGAGTGTAGCAAGTTGATTAAGCTTCTGTACGATTGCAATGATATTTTTGCATGGTCATACCAAGATATCTGATATGCCTTCAGCATATGGATAAATTCAAGCCAAAAAGAGGAAGATTGTTGGTTAATCTTGAGTAAAAAGGCAACGTTAATTGTTGCTTTGCTGAAATTCCAAATCCAAGATTGTTCAATTGATTTTATGTTGATTTTGTAGGAAAAGCAGACAAAACTAGAGCCAAATGGAGATTTGCCAAAATGAAGATCCACGCTCGTAGCGTGGATGTCACTCTGATGGCGTGAAGAATCAGAGACCTCCACGCTCATAGCGTGGAACTCACGCTGATGGCGTGAAACCATTCTTGCTCCCACGCTGATAGCGTGGAACCCACGCTAATGGCGTCAGCATTCAGAGGCAGCCATGCTCTTAGCGTGAAATTGACGCTAAGAGCGCCAGATTGCGAAATCACAGCCCGTGCTTCCTAAAGGGCAATTTTGGAAGATGGAAAGAAAGGTTATAAAAAGGAGGCTCAGCACAAGAATTAGGTATTCTGAACCTAAGGTGATCGTCGTGCTTCAGAAGGAGAGCTCCGAGGAGAAATTCTTGACCATCTTTATTCTTCCATATACATTCTTTCATTCCAAGTAACATTGAATATTGATTTATCAGCCATGACAATGGTTGGCTAAGTTTTTCTTTGTTGTAGTTAGGGTCACAATCCTTATGTGAACCCTTGTTACGATGGATTGGTTATTTTTACTTTTTTTATATAATTTCTTTATCTTTTCCTTGTGCGAAATTTCTATTTCCTTTATTAGACTTGATCAATCTAATAATGGATGATAGCTTGAGGGTTAGAACCCTAGATAGGAATATTGGGGTTTTTGATCTTGAAAGGGGGTAAGATAACAATTATTATGCATGCTAGGAATAGATGTATAATTAATTGCAGATGCTTTAATTATCGTGTTCATTGCTTAATTTTCATGAGGGGTTACTAAGGGATTAGGATTCCAATTGAGATTAAAGGGTTAAATTGCCAAGGGATTGAGATTTAACTAATTATTCTAGATGATAATTATCTAAGTATTTATATAAATAAGTATTTTTAAATCAATCCAAAGTAATAAGTGGGGATCATATGGTGAGTGCGCTCTAGCTACAATGCTTTTCTCACATTTACAAAAATCAATTCTCAGTTTATTGTTCTATTTCTTATAAATAAAATTACAAAAACAAGTCTTTATTTTTAGTTCTCACTTTTACACAAATCGACAATATTTGTCACAAACCATTTGAACTCTTCCATTCTTAAAACGAACAATTAATTGATATACGATCACAATCCCTGTGGAGACGATACTCTACTTACTTTCTATATTACTTGTGCGATCGGTATACTTGCCGGGGAGCATCAAGTTTTTGGCGCCGTTGCCGGGGATTGGCGTTTCTTATATCAATTAATTTTTATTTTTAAGATTGGATTCTATTTTATTTTTTATTATTATTTTTTGATATTTGAACAGTGCTACTAATCTCTTTTCTGAGTTGTATGCGAGGTAAAGAGCCAGAATTTCCACTTAATTTGGAGATTACCAAGACTGAAAAGAGATACAGAAAACTTGCTCGGAAGAAGCTTGCATTCCACGAGTCAGAAATTATGTTTGAAGACGCACACACCATGGCAGGGAACAATGAAGAGGACAATCCGCTCATGGATACTATCCTAACTCCATTATTCAACAGGCCCAATGCGAGCATTGTTCAGCCAAATGTTGCCAACAATTGGGAGCTCAAGTCCTCTCATATTCAATTGGTGGAGAGAGCTCAGTTTGGAGGAGAGGAGAGTGAAGTTCCTCACCGATTCGTTGACAGATTCTTGAGGATCTGTGACTCAACCAAACACCCGCAGGTGTCGAACGATGCGATCTGGTCGAGGCTGTTCCCTTTTGCTCTTAAGGGAAAGGCTCTTAGTTGGTTGGAGAGGCAGCCTGCAGCAAGAATTTCTACATGGGATGATATGTCTCAGAAGTTCTTTGCTGAGTTCTTCTCCATGGAGAGGTACAACCAGATGGTGAATGATATCACCAATTTCACTCAGTTAGAGGGTGAAACTATGTGTGGAGCGTGGAACCGGTTCAAAGACTTAATGAGAATGTGTCCTCAGTATAACTTGACTGCTGGTAATCAAGTTAGAATCTTCTTCAATGGTTGCAAACTTGAGGTGAGGATGGTGTTGAATGGTGCAGCAGGTGGCATGATTAAATCCCTAAGAGCAAATGAGACTCTGGAGTTGATTGAGAGGATGGCTGCCAATGAAAATGAAGTGATGTCATCCAAGCCTAAGAGGGGTATCCTTCAACTGGAAGGTAATGATGCGTTGCTGGCTGAAAACAAGTTGTTATCTCAGCAGGTAGCCAACTTGACATCAAGGCTTGACAAGATGCAGCTTGCTAGTGTTCAGACTAAAGCTGCCGCTGTTATGTGTGAATATTTCCAGGATAATCATGAGTGCCCTCTGTTTCACCTAAGCAAATGCAAGTGAATGACATTTGGTATGATCAAAGACCTCAACCGCAAAAGTTCAAAGAGGTCAGAATTTTACTCCCGGAGGTAATAATTATCAACGGAAGATTCAAGGCACAGGTCTTGATTACAATTCCAACAACTACTTGCAGCCTCCACCAGTCCAAGCTAAGGAACCTTCTGATTTGGAGAGGTTAGTTGGAAAAATGGCTTAACACTCCAATGCCTTCATGGAAGAGACTAGGGCCAATACTAAAAACATGAGTGCTTATATCAGGAATTTGGAGAATCAAATTGGCCAGCTGGCTAAGCAAGTTGCTGATAGAACTTCAGGAACTTTCCCTAGTAACACAGTTACAAATCCCAAGGAGGATTGTATGTTTGTCACAACTAGAAGTGGTAAGGTGGTAGCAGCTCCAGAAAAGCTGAGCACAAAGGTGAAAGCTAATGAGAAGCTTAAGGCGGTTGAGGAGCCAGAAAAAGAGGAGGTGATTCCTTCTGATGTTAAGTCACCGCTTCAGAAAGGTGAAGAAAAAGAGCCACCTATTGTTACTGAAAAGAAGAAATTTGAGCTGAGTCCCGAATATGTGAGAGCCATGGCACCTTATTCTGAAAGATTCAAGAAGGATGATCAGAAGCAACAATATGGAAGGTTTCTTGATATATTCAAGAAGTTGCATGTCAACATTCCATTTGCTGAAGCTTTGGCTAGCATGCCAAATTATGCCAAGTTCATGAAGGATTTGTTGTCAAGGAAGCACAAGTTGCAAGAATGCCAAACGGTGACACTCACTGAGGAGTGGTGCTGTTATTACAAAGAAGTTCCCGCCTAAGCGTCATGATCTAGGGAGCTTCAATATTTCTGTTGAAATTGGTAACACCAAAATTGGAAGGGCATTTGTGATCTACGGGCTAGCATTAATTTGATGCCTCTTTCTGTTTGTAATTCCTTGGAAATCACTGAGTTGAAGCCTACTTTAGCATCTCTTCAACTTGCTGATAAGTCTGTGAGGAAGCCTAGTGGTATTATTGAAGATGTTCTTGCGAAGGTGGACAAGTTCATCTTCCCTGCTGATTTTGTGGTGCTGGACATGGAAGGGGGAGCTGAGATGCCTCTTTTGCTGGGTAGACCTTTCTTAGCTACATCTCGTGCACTGATTGATGTTGAAAACGGGAAGCTCGAGCTAAGAATGAATTATGAAACCGTTATTATTCACATCTTTGATTCTCTAAAACAGTCTTCTCACAAAGACGATTGTTTTAGTCTTGCAGTCGTAAAGGAAGAAAAAAATGTAGCGGTTGAGGTTCTTGAAAAAGCAGATGATTACAAAGAAGATGGTACCTCAAAAGTGCAATTGAAGGAGCTTCCTCAAACTCTGAAAGATGATGAAAAACCTGGGAGGAAACCCCAAGGGAGGCATCATCCTATACTGAAGAAGGTACTAAGAAAGTAGGTGGTCAAACTTTTTGATACTAGTTGGAGGATGGGTGTGCATCACCGGAAGTTGAAGTTTGACAAGAAACACCGAGACACTATCTCTCAGAAAAACCAATGCTTCAAAGAGTTCTTAACATAGTTTCATGGTTTGGAACAAATCTGGGAATGGTGGTCTCAAACACCAAGGCATCCAGTACCACCAGACCTTCCATTTTCTGAGTCATCCCACGCTGCTGAGGGGGATGACATGGAGGGTTGATTATATCTCCTTGCTGACGGAGATTTTGTATATTAGTTTATTTTTCTGTTTCGTATTTTTAGTTACTTTGTGTTGGAATATCTCTCTCTGATGTTTTAATGTGCGCATTATAGTTTATCCTATATGCCACTGTTTGTTCCATTGTGCAGGTTTTTCTTCCTTCTTGTGGCTTAATTATTGCTGAGGACAACAATTCTCTAAATCTGGGAATGATAGGCTTGCATCTTAGAACTGCAATTCTTCTATCAGGGGAGATATTCTAACTCTTTTGATTTTCTTAGTTATTTTTGTAGTTATTTTGTGTGCTATATAAAAAAAAAAATAGTGATCTGTTTTTTAAGCAATTCTCAGGTTTAAATGTGCTTGACTGAATTCTTGGAAGCAAGTTGTATGACCTTCTTGTATAACATTGCATAGATATAATTGGATTACATGATTGCTCGTTTGTCTGAACTAATGTTGTGAAATTCTGATAATGTCTGAGGTCAATTTTCTTGAGTCTATATTGATACCATAGCTGTGAGGTTTGAGCTTAAACACTCAATTTTCTTGTTGAGAGACCTCAGTGTTGTAACACTCTAGAACTTGATCTGTTTCTCTGTTATATATACATTGGTTGAAATGATAAAGGCATTTTGTTCTTGTTAGCTATTGGCCAAAATAACCCACCGGTATGAAATTTTTCCATTGCTAGCCCTTTGAGCCTGAACTTATTTTGTTGATAAATGACCTATGTCTGATTGATGGTTTAGCCTATTGATAACTAATATTTTGTTACATTATTTATTACTCTTGGTTCGTATTTTTATGATTTATTTGAATTAAATAAAGGTCTTTTGGGTCAATTCACAATTTTAGATTTTAATTGGGTTTAATTGTTTTTCGTCATAATTTTCGAGATTTACACTACTTCCGTATTTTGACCATATCTCACTCTACAGATGTCTGATTGAATCCGTTCTTGTTGCTTTTTGCAGCTAACAAATAGGGATACAATTGCTATTTCAGCTACTGAAGCCCAATTCATACGGGAAGATGGTCGAAACTTGATCTCTTGATGACGTGTTTTGCTGGAATTTTATTTTGACGTTTGAACTTGTAATTCACATTAGGACCCAATGTGTTTAGGGCCCAAGGCCATGTTTTATTTTATTTTATTCAGCTTTTATTTTATGTTTGGGCTGAAGCGGTGAAACCCTAGCCGTTCTGCGTGACGGCTATTTAAGGGAGACTTTAGGAAACCCTTCGGCAGTCAGTTTTTACAACAGAAAAGTTCTCTCTGAGTTTTTATTCAATTGCGTTCTTCATCTTTTTTTTCTTCTTCTTTTTATTTCAATTATGTTTACCTTAGCCATACGAGGCTTAGAACCTTTTAATCAACCTAAGGGTAATGGATTCCATGAATTAGTCTTGAGGGTCTGCGTTTATTTCAAATCAGTTTTGTTTCCCTTCCAAACTCAGATTGATATCGTGCGATCGTGGATATTCAATCTGAGGTTCGCGATTGCGATTATGGAAAGGGATTAATCATCACATTTGATGATTAGGTTGATTGACCCTATGACCTTAAATCAAGCGGGCTGATACTCTGCGATTGTATGAGTAGAAGCATCGTCTTTGATCAAATGCTAAGCGATCGCTTAGAGAGGGTTGTCAATTGGAAATAAGGATTCTGATTCGATTGACAAATCAATCACGATTCTGATATCTTCTTATCCGAGGAAAGACGTCCATGGAACCCAAACCTTAGGTTGGTTATTTTTAATTACGAATTTTAAATACAATTTCATATTCTGCCTTTTAAATTATTCAACCAAAATTTAAAAACCCCCCTTTTAATTTCTATTTTGATAAACGATTTTTACCCAAGAAATTTCCTTGAGAGAGACGACTTAGGGTTTCCACTCAACTACAAATTTTCTGAACCCTAATAAAAAAATAATTTTTAATTTGCGCGAGTTGGGTAGCTCGTGTCACCTATATCCATGTGACTTACCTTAATTGAGATTGAATTACTGATGTGTTGAAAATAAAACAAAGAAATTGAGGTAAGCTCCACAAAGGTAAAGTAATTAGGGGATGTAAATTTCATCTGTGCCCTTAAAAAAAAAAGAAAAAAGAAAAAGAAAAAGGGTGAATGTGCATAAAAGGTGGCTGAAAGGAATTAATTCCCGAAATTCTGTGGGAATGTTAGTGGAGCAAAACCATTGAGTTGAATGTGTTAAGAAGAAATAATATCAATTTTCAATCTCATTGTTATTTAAGCTACTATTTATATATTCCTACCATTTAACCCGACCAAGTTACAACCTGTGAAGTCCTTTTGATCAATTGATGCATGTGTTTGATTCTTCATTTTTAAGAATTTTTTATAATATGATCAAGCCTATGGTAGTGTTATAGCTTTGAGTAATTGAGTGCTCATGATACCCTTAAACATTGTGTGTTGAGTGGATATTATTCATCTGTGTGAGGGGTAATCAATGTAGACTTGTATCTTTAAAGAATCTGATGACATTGTTGGGAGTTTATGATATTGGGTCAGGCATGCATGGCATATTGTGTCTGAGAGTGTCTATGGATTGTTATGTTGGATTAATTGAATATGTCCTGGATTGAGTCGTGTACATTGCTGGGGACAACAACGTTTAAATCTGGGAATGATTTGATATGCCTTCAGCATATGGGTAAATTCAAGCCAAAAAGAGGAAGATTATTGGTTAATCATGAGTAAAAAGGCAAGGTTTATTGTTGCTTTGCTGAAATTCCAAATTCAGGATTGTTCAACTGATTTTATGCTGATTTTGTAGGAAAAGCAGACAAAACTGAAGTCAAATGGAGATTTGCCAAAATGAAGATCCACGCTCATAGCGTGGATGTCACGCTGATGGCGTGAAGAATCAGAGACCTCCACGCTCATAGCGTGGAACTCACGTTGATGGCGTGGAATCCACGCTAGTGGCGTCAGCATTCAGAGGCAGCCACGCTCTTAGCGTAAAGTTGACGCTAAGAGCGCCAGATTGCGAAATCACAGCCCGTGCTTCCTAAAAGGCAATTTTGGAAGATGAAAAGAAAGGTTATAAAAAGGAGGCTCAGCACAAGAATTAGGTATTCTGAACCTAAGGAGATTGTCGTGCTTCAGAAGGAGAGCTCTGAAGAAAAATTCTTGACCATCTTTATTCTTCCATCTACATTCTTTCATTCCACGTAACATTGAATATTGATTTATCAGCCATGACAATGGTTGGCTAAGTTTTTCTTTATTGTAATTAGGGTCACAATCCTTATGTGAACCCTTGTTACGACGGATTGGTTATTTTTACTTGTTATTATATAATTTCTTTATCTTTTCCTTGTGCGAAATTTCTATTTCCTTTATTAGACTTGATCAATCTAATAGTGGATGATAGCTTGAGGGTTAGAACCCTAGATAGGAATATTGGGGTTTTTGATCTTGAAAGGGGGTAAGATAACAATTATTATGCATGCTAGGAATAGATGTATAATTAATTGCAGATGTTTTAATTATCGTGTTCATTGCTTAATTTTCATGAGGGGTTACTAAGGGATTAGGATTCCAATTGAGATTAAAGGGTTAAATTGCCAAGGGATTGGGATTTAACTAATTATTTTAGATGATAATTATCTGAGTATTTATATAAATAAGTATTTTTAAATCAATCCAAAGTAATAAGTGGGGATCATATGGTGAGTGCGCTCTAGCTACAATGATTATCTCACATTTACAAAAATCAATTCTTAGTTTATTGTTCTATTTCTTATAAATAAAATTACAAAAACAAGTCTTTATTTTTAGTTCTCACTTTTACACAAATCGACAATATTTTTTACAAATCATTTGAACTCTTCCATTCTTAAAAGGAACAATTAATTGATATACGATCATAATCCCTATGGTGACGATACTCTACTTACTTTCTATATTACTTGTGCGATCGTTATACTTGTCGGGGAGCATCAATATGCCCGGGCTAGATGCTAGCATAGTTGAGCACATATTGCCCTTGAAGCCCGAGTGTCCCCTAGTTAAGCAAAAGTTGAGACGAATTAAGGCGGAGATGCTATTGAAGATTAGAGAAGAAGTGAAAAAATCATTCTATGCTAGTTCCCTTGCAGTTTCTAAGTATCCTCAATGGGTTGCTAACATTGTTCTAGTCCTAAAGAAATATGGGAAGGTTCGAATGTGTGTTGATAATCGAGATTTGAATAAAGCTAGCCCCAAAGATGACTTTCTGATTCCTCATATCGATGTTCTGGTGGATAATACTTCTCAACACTCATTTTTCTCTTTCACGGATGGTTTCTTGGGTTATAACAAAATCAAAATGGCTCTTGAAGACATAAAGAAGACCACATTCATCACATTGTGGGGAACATTTTGCTACAAAGTAATGCCGTTTGGTTTGAAAAATGCAGGGGCAACATATCAAAGAGTGATGGTGACCTTGTTCCATGACATGATGCATAAAGAGATAGAGGTTTACATAAATGACATTATTGCAAAGTCTTAAACAGACGAGGATTACATAGTCAACCTACAAAAGCTTTTTCAGCGATTGAGAAAGTTCAAGCTCCGGTTGAAGTCGACTAAATTCACTTTTGGGGTGAAGTTAGGAAAATTATTGGGGTTCGTAGTTAGTCAAAAGGGGATAGAAGTTGATCCTGACAAGGTCCGAGCAATCATAGATATGCCAGCTCCTCGCACAGAAAAGGAAGTTCGTGGATTTATAGGGATATTGAATTATATTTCTAGGTTCATATCTCAATTAATTGCAACTTGTGAACTGATTTTTAAATTGTTATGGAAGAATCAAACTATAGTACGGAATGAAGATTGTCAACAGGCTTTCAAGAAGATCAAACAATATATGCAAGAGCCCTCTGTCTTGGTACCTCCGGTGCCAAAAAGACCTCTCATTATGTATCTAAAATTGCTTGATGAATCCATGGGTTGTATATTCGAGCAGCATGATGAATCTGGTAGAAAGGAGCATGTCATTTACTACTTGAGCAAGAAGTTTACCAGTTGCAAAGCAAATTATTCGTTGTTGGAACGAAAGTGTTATGCTATAGCGTGGGCTGCTCGTTGCTTGAGGCAATATATATTGTGTTATACTACTTGGTTAGTGTCAAAGATGGACCCAATCAAGTATATGTTTGAGAAATAGGCTCTTATTGGGAGAATAGCTCGTTGGCAAGTTCTGTTATCAGAATATGACATTGTCTATATCACTCAAAAGGAAATAAAAGGCAGTGCTCTCGCTGAGTATTTGGCTCACCAGCCCGTGGAAGATTATCAGTCGATGCAGAGTGATTTCCCAGATGAAGATATAATGGCTTTATTTGAAAGAGTAAAAGAGTCTTCGCAGAAGGAAGAATTGACTTTATTATTTGATGGGACATCTAATGCACTGGGGCTTGCAATTGGAGCTATTCTAATTTCCTTAGAGAACCATTTCATTCCAATCACAGCCAGGTTGTGCTTTGATTGTACAAATAATATAGCAGAATATGAGACATGTGCTATGGGAATCCAAGCGGCGATAGAATCAAAAGAAAAAATTCTTAAGGTGTATGGAGATTCTGCTCTAGTTATCCATCAACTAAAAGGAGATTGGGAAACTCGAGATGCCAAGTTAGTCCTTATTATGCTTACATAAGGAAGGTAATTGAGCAATTCGACGAAGTTATGTTCCATCACATACCTTTGAAGACAATCAATTGGCTGATGCTTTAGCCACTTTATCATCAATGTTCAAGATAAGCCATGACAGAGATATGCCACTAGTACGGATGGAAACTTGTGATCAGCATGTGTATTGTTAAATAATGGAAGAGGAGCTCAACGAGACGCCGTGGTATCATGATATCAAATGCTACATTAAGAGTAGAGAATATCCTTGATGAGACGGAAATTCGTTCCCATTTGAACCCATTTTTAATGGTAAAATTCCATCAATTCCGTCAACTGTTGATCATTTTTTACCTTAAAAACACATTCCTAGATCTTGAGAATAAAAGTACCAGAAGAGAATGGATGATGATGTAATCAGTTGATAATGCTAGAAAAAGGGAATGGTTTGAATTAGTTGCTCACCTGCTCCACAAACCTCCTCTCTGACCACTTTGCAGGAAACGTTGAAAAGAAGCTCCCAAAAAGTAGAAAGAAGTATAACAATCAAGCAGAAAGAAACATGTAACACCACGTGTATACCCGGTTTGTTAACATGCCATCGTATTAAGCCACGCTTAATTAAATTTGCGGAATAACTTTTTACTTTCAATTATGACGTCATTATCATTACCAAGTTGAATTACTTAATTCATTTCAAAAACATTGTCTGCATGTAAATTGCAAAAGACCACTATCTACACTGAATAACCTCATATATATAAATCATTAACTGTGTCTCTAGTCACGACACTACAACACGTAGTCCGGACAAACCCTGATAGTTTATACAACTCAAGTCTAAACAACAATGCATAATCAAATGTGGCATGGACAATCCCCATGCTCACCAAATAAGGCAACAAGTCCCAACAGAGTCTCAACAATAACAACATAATCATAAAGATAACATATCAGCATCCAACATATAATCATAACAGCAAACATCTAACTCAGCTCCAGCCTCATGCCGCCCGAGATCTCAACCCCTGGGTTACCTGAACCTGAAATATGTGCCCCAAACGTGGGGTGAGATCTCTAAACAGAAATCTCAGTAAGACAAGGGGTCCTCAAGGATCTTTCCACCCCAAGCTCACTTACATGTGCAATATAAGTTCTAAAAGCAGTAATTCAATATCAGTTCCAAAATCAGTGCAATGCAACAGATAATCATGTCATATATGTTATAACTATTCTACTGATCAGAGAGGTGCAGGAATACGTCTATTACCCACATAGTACCCGCTAATGCCGTACCTGCCCACAGGAACTTAATCCCGTCTAGGCGAACACCACATACATATCATAGGCTTTTGCACTTAACAGCTCAATAGCATTTCAATAAAACAATAAATGAAAACACATCATGCATATAAACCATCCCCCCATGGGATATGGTGGAACCAACAATGGCTAAACCGAGGACACGAAAGCTTACCTTGCAAGCTAACTATCCAGGCCAAGAGTCCACAGAAGCTCAAAGTCCACACACAACAGAATCACAATCTGTTTTGGACCAGCAATCAAATCAATATTCAAACACAACAAGCATAAGACATACAGACAACGCCTTTCCTTTACATTTCAAGTCTTTAGGCTTCTCACAAAGCCATAAGCCCTTAACCACTTAGGTTCTGACTTAGATTAATTAATACAGAAGTCCACATTAACTAATCATGGGTCCACAACCCACAAATAACATTCTGTATGAATAGTACCGTTACTGTTCTCGAAAACCCAGAATATCTGGATATATGTCGGGGCCATATCCGGATATCCATATCCGGATATCTCAAGACCCCATATCCGGATATTCATATCCGGGTATCCATATTCGAATATCTCAAGACCCCATATCCGGATATCATATCCAGATATTTCGCGACAAAATGCAGTTTCTGCATTTCGCGAGATATCACTTCCAAGGTTGGGTTTTTAACCCATTAAAACGTCCAAGCATGCATTTTTATACCCTTTTAGGTTCATGTTCAGGTTGGTTACTTTTTTAACTCATTAACATGCCAAGACTCAACCCTTAAACCATTAAAACTCATTATCAAGGTTCAACACTTTCCCAAAGCAGCAAAACAGAGGTGGATGATGCTCTTGGAGCTCACCAATCAGCTCCAAAGGTTTCTGTTTCTACAAGGGCACGAAAAAAAACTTCAAGGTTGGTCTTTTACTTCACAAGGTAGCTCCTTGGAGCTTCAAAGGCCAAAGAAAATGTTTTTCCAACCCCACAACCAAAGGTAACAGCCCCCCCCACACCTCACACAGTGGCTGAAGACTCAGAATATGCACCCACACCTCCTCACAATGCTAGCTCTCAAGTGTATACTAGTTTAAAGATGAAGAAATCAAGGAAAAAGAGGTAACTTGGAGAGTTTTTCATGAAAGGGAGGCCATGGAAGAAGGTGGCAGCAGCTCCTTCAGAAACTACACGTAGGAGGCACAAGAATCTGACCTAGAAGTGTGTGCCATGCCCTTTTATAGCCCACTTAAGTCTTAATCACACTGTATTAGCGCTAATAGCTACACTTAGCATTTTAATCCCAAACTTAGGATTCTGAACCTACTCATTTTTCTAAGATTTTTCATATTTTTATTTTATTTTTCGCAGCACCTTTGCGGTACGCGCTTTTACATAGCCAGTGTCAGTTCTGGCACCAGTTCTCATCATTTCGACTTGAAACTTGTTTTACAAGTCCTATGTGTTATTCTAGGAATATTCATGCACTTATTATAATTTTCTGGGATACTTCATCGGTACGCATTTATACCGAGTAGCAGAACCGGTATCTGCACTTTTCGTCAGAAAAGCGATTTTCAACATTATTAATTACTTTCTATAATTATTCAAGCATTCTCATAATTATTAGGGTCAATTATGAAATTATTTCCTAATTCTCATATTCATTTAATTAATTTCCTAAATTAACGGTGCGGGTTCTTACAAAACGTGTGCAGCAGAGAATAAAGAGCAGCCATTGGATTAGAGAAAAAAGCAAGCATGTGGTTTCAGAAGAAAAAGGTAAATCTCATCCTTAAGTTGTCCCATCCAACAACTTGCTTCACATAGCAAAGCATTATTGCACCGCCTCTTCATGCAATCAAGGAACAACTGAAGTAGAATCATAAGATTGCCATCCACTCTTCTAGCTTATAAATAGGACGTCCCAACACGAAGAAAATATCGAATTCCTTAAGAAGAGATCATCTAGTATAGTTTAAGTTTCTATTTTTCACTTGTATAGTTTTTAACAATGGTTAAGTGACAACAACTCTTCCTCCATTTTCTTTCCACCATTTGAGACTCCTCACGAGCATTATTCATACTTCTCCATTTTTCTTTGTAATATAAACTTGTTTCCTATTAATATATGTTTGTTATTTCTCTTCTCTTTCACTCGTTATCTTCAAACTGAATCTCGGGTCTATGGGATTTCAGATTGAAATAATTATGTTTGTGTTTTCAGCCATGAGCTAATTTATTTTTGGAAGGGAAAAACTCTGAAGTTCTTAAAGAACTATTCTAAAATTTTTTGCAATGAAGCTTTTGTATTTATGTGATTTAAGTAAACTTAACTCTTTGGGTATCAATGGAAATTGAACTCATACTGAGAAAAGAACTTCCTTAGGGAAGGGATTTTAGACAACTTAATCATGGGAGGAAAAGAGGACTGTGGAAACAATCCTACTAGTTGCCTTAGGAATAAGGAACCAGCTCGTTCTCTGAAGGTTCTTCGTTTAGTAACTGTTGGAGTCAAGGGAACCATAGGAATATGGAAACTTGTGAGCCATTTTAGTCCATGAGCTGAGAAATCAGAGTTGGTAGTTAAAAGACCTGAACAAATTCAGAAGGGTTAAGTCTCAAGTTGAGAGTATAGCCATTTAAGAATGGAACATGGATCCGTTCCTTGTGATAAAAACTATTTCTATTATCCATCCATCTTGTTGTCTCTTAAATATTGTTATCTTTATGTTTTCAATATTTAATATCTCGTGATAACATAACCAAATCTCCGATTATCTTCTTTGTTTCTTCTTACATCAGGAAAGATTTAATTTATAACGACGCTAGGAGTTGTTTAGAGTCAATATGAACCTATCACCTTGAGGGAACATCCCCAAGACAATAGGGAACGAAAGACCAAACAGTTTGAATATTGTATTTTCTTACATTTTAATTCTTTTCAAAATAGTTTAAGGTATTATTTAGAGTTCTATCCTCGTGGAAACGATAACTTGGGCACTAATAATCCAACTTATTACTTAATGCGTGCACTTGCGCGATTGGGTTGATATCTAGAGAACAAAAGCATTTTCTCTTTATAGACTAAGTAAAGGGAACATCCTTGAGAGCATCAGCACCCAACAATCCTCTTGGTGCCTTAGAGAATGATAAGAGAACCTTGAGGAGACTAGCAATGGGTTTCTTTTTGAATGAAGATGTCTACAAGAAGAATCATGACATGGTGCTTTTTAGATGTGTTGATGTAGGAGAAGTAGAGGAGATTATTCATGAAGGTTCTTTTGGGACTCACGCAAACGGGTATGCAATGACAAGGAAAATCTTGAGGGCAGGCTAATATTGGTTGAATATGGAGACTGATTGTTTCAACTATGTGAACGTTTTAACAGCACCTTGTCCATTTTCAATGTGGGGGATGGACGTTGATGGGACGAAAATCCGTTCACATCTAAGCTTATTTTATTGATAAAAGCTCATCCGTTCCGTAGCATGGTGTCCAATTTTGCTGATAAAAGTCATTCCTAGACAATAAGAATGAAAATACTAGAAAGGGAACGAATGTCAGCATAATAACTGATAAAGGAAAGAAAAGGGAACATATTGACTTATTTCTGAACCTGCTCTGCTAACCTTTATCCTGACCAACCACTT
The DNA here is from genome assembly GCF_033153095.1 of Gastrolobium bilobum. Taxonomy (NCBI): domain Eukaryota; kingdom Viridiplantae; phylum Streptophyta; class Magnoliopsida; order Fabales; family Fabaceae; genus Gastrolobium; species Gastrolobium bilobum. Next base: position 85,038 of record NW_026897676.1, on the reverse strand, counting down.
TGCAGGAAAAGCCTAAAAAGAAGCTTCCAAAAGCAGAGAGTGCACAATAATCAAGCAGCAAGGAGCATGTACAGTAGAGAAGGAAGAGTGTTCATTCGTTAAAAGGATAGTAAAGACATTTGCATTTCAGAGCAAAAAGGAAAAATTCAACCCCAAGTTATCACTTCGAACAACTTTCCTCACATGTCAAAACAGCAATCCACTGCCTCTCCACACAAACACGGAACAACTGATGGAAAACCACAAGTTTGTCATCACCTTCCTCAGCCTATAAATAGGAGAGCCCAAGACGAAGAAACCATCTCGTTCCTTAAGAAGGAAACCATAGATTTCATAGTTTAAATTTCTGTTTTATAACATGTATAGTTTTAACAATAGCTAAGTGACAACACTCTTCTCTCCATTCTTCATCACCATTTGAGACTCCTCACAAGCAAACCTCCATTTTATTTCTTATTATTGTAATCAACTTGGGTTTATTAATATAAGTTTGTTATTTCTTTTCTCATCCAATCGTTCTCTTCAATCTGAGTCTCGATTCTATGGGACTTCAGATCGAGATAACTATGTTTGTACTTTCAGCCATGGGCTAAGTTATTTTAGAATGGAAAAGTTGTGAAGTTCTTAATGAACTGTGTTTAAAAATCTTGCACTGAACCTTTTGTATTTCTATGATTTAAGTACTTTTAAATATCTGGGTATCAATGGAAATTGAATGCAACTGAGAAAGGAACTTCCTCAAGGAAGGGATTTCAGGCAACTTAATCATAGGAGGAAGGTAAGATTGTGGAAACAATCTTACTGGTTTCCTTAGGAATAAGGAACCACCTCGTTCCCTGAAGGTTTTGTACTTAGTAACTGTTGGAGTCAAGGGAGCCATAGGAATATGAAAACTTGTGCGCCATTTAGAGAAAAGACCTGAATACATTCAGAAGGGTTAAGTCTTGAGTTGAGAACACAACTAGTTAAGAATGGAATTGTGGATCCGTTTCTTTTGTTAAAATTGTTTTCTGTTTATCACACTAATAATCCCATTTATTACTTGATGCGTGCACTTGTGCAACTGGGTCAATATCTTGAGAACAAATGAGTTTTCTCTTGATAGACAAAGTAAGGGAATGTCCTACAAAGCACCTAGCACCCAATAGACGTCATTGGGGCAATTGAACCAAAAGCCTCAAATGGGCATAATTTCATTTTGGTCGTAATTGATTATTTCACCAAATGGGTCGAAGCTTCTTTTTATGCCAGTTTAACCAGAAGTGTAGTCATCAAGTTTATCAAGAAAGAGTTGATCTATCGTTATGGCTTGCTGAACAAGATCATTACTGACAATGCAACCAAGTTGAATAACAAGATGATGAAGGAATTGTGCGAGAGTTTCAAGATACAACATCATAACTCCTCCCCTTATCAACCAAAGATGAATGGAGCAGTGGAAGAAACAAATAAGAACATCAAGAATATCATTCAAAAGATGGTGATAATATTTAAAGACTGGAGTGACATGCTTCCTTTTGCCTTGCACGGATATCGCACCTCCATTCGTACCTCAACAGGTGCCACCCCATTCTCTTTGGTGTAAGGAATGGAAGCAGTGCTCCCTATTAAAGTGGAGATTCCCTCATTGAGAATCCTGATGGAGACAGAAATGGAGGAAGCAGAGTGGGTCCAATCTCGACTTGATCAATTGAATCTTATTGAAGGAAAAAGATTAAATGCTCTTTGTCATGGTCAATTGTATCAAAAGAGGATGAAGAAAGGTTATGAGAAGAAAATACGACCTCGGCAATTTCAAGAAGGAGATTTAGTGCTAAAAAAAATTCTTCCAATTCAAAAGGATCATCGAGAAAAGTGGACTCCCAATTATCACGGGTCCTATGTTGTGAAGAAAGCCTTCTCCGGAGGGCCCTAATACTCACAAAGATGGACAGTGAAGATCTATCACTCCCGGTCAATTCAAATGCAGTCAAGAAGTATTATGCTTAAAAAGAAGAAGAAGTTGTTCGCTATGTTGAAAACATGAAAAAGAGACTTAAGCAAAAATTAGAGCGACCTGATAGGTTGAAAACTCGAAAGAGCAACCTAGGCAAAAGTTAGGGTAAAAAATGAAGCTCACACTTGATATATTAAGCTAGCATCAAGTGGTTTCCATCGAACTGGGGCAAATCATACATTTGAGGCACAAAGACTGGGGCAATTGATATCCATCGAAGTTGATTAAGGCGTGTTCAGGATGATAAGCATAGGAAGCTAGCATTGGTCATTAGGAAGAGCATCACCGGATGAGCTGCTGCCTCTCTTTTACCATTACCTTTTTGAATTTCTTTGTCTCTTTATTCTCTATTATATAACTCCTTTGTACCGTTGCCTATTACATACAATATTTATAACAATTTCTTCTTTCTTCAATTCCATTATTGTTTGCATATGCATTTTTTATGATAAGTTTAAACTGAAATATGAAATGTGTGATGATATCATATGAGCATAATTGTTTCAAAAGATCATGATAAAAATGACAAATCTCCCACAAGCGTGGCACGATAAGTAATTGATGTCGGACTACAATTCAAAGGACCAACACCACAGTCTGGGTACATAAAATATGAAGCAAGAAACAAGAACACTTTTCAGTTCATTCTTGAGTTAAAAGGCAATTATGACTGTGAGGAGGCAGAACTAAGGGTTGTTGTGGAAACAAAGAAAAAGATAAAATTTCCAAATTTTAAAATTTCAATAGTTTTTGCATTTTGTGACATGCATTGTATCTTGCATCATCATCACATTTCATCGAAAAAATCAAAAGAAAAGTGACATACACCATGGGTATTTATCTTTCGGGCTTCATACCCATAATAGCTCAAGGCGGGTGCATTCCCCTGTACCTTTAAATTTCATTCAAAACGCGTCCACTCTTCTGCACATTTATATTTCTCCCAAGACAGGTCCATTCTCCCGCACCTTTAAATTTCTGCCAATACAGGCCCAATCCCTCGCACCTTTAAATTTCGACCAAGATGGGTCCATTCACCCGTACCTTTAAATCATTGCCAAGATGGGTCCATTCCCCCCGTACCTTTAAATTTCTGTCAAGACGGGTCCATTCTCCCACACCTTTATATTTCTGCCAAGACGGGTCCATTTTCCTGCACCTTTATATTTTTTCCAATTTCTGCTTAAGAAGGGTCCATTCCCCTGCACCTTTAAATTTCTGCTCAAGACGAGTCCATTCCTCGTACCTTTAACTTTCGGACCCCGTGTTCGCCGTTGATAGCTGTTAGAGCTCCCAAGCTCGTCATTCTATAATTTTTGGTTCCCCGTGTTCATCGTTGATTGTTTTTGGAGCTCTCACGCTCGTCGTTATTTATCTTTTGAATCCCTCACCTCTTCTACTCCTAGACAAAATTGGATTTCATATCTTTACTTCTTCCTTAAAATGATAATACGAAAAACTATAGTTATTCGAATTATCTAGTAAGAAATAAGTAAAGAGGGGCAACTGTAGACCCCCAAAATTATCTAGGAAAATCAAATTTAAAATAAAACAAAATGAAAAAATAAAAAATAAAATAAAATCTTCATTTGGTTTGAGCATGACACCCTTGCAATACACTGGAGAGTTCACCTCTACCTATTCCTCACCATATAAACGAGGGAAGCTCTTATTTTTCTTCCTCTATAAAAATCAGAAATGCATAGCAATGTGGAACCTTTTTTTTTGGGCTTCTGGTTACTCGTAAAAAAGAAGATGAAGAAATCTAAAAAAAAATAGAAGAGAGAAAAAGGAGAGAAACCCATACTTCTTGTGACTTAAACACCTTCCAACCCAAATCCAGAAAATACCAATATAGTAAGTGTGTGTGTGCCATTTACTAAACCACCATCAAACCATTAACCAGTGCAACGTTGCCACCATACTATGAAGCTCGTTGGACTTGTGTAGTTACCGCCGCTGGACCACCATCGTCAAACCATCGCGAACTCCGCCCCGTCACTCACCTCAAGCTCCACCATGTCGTTCGCGCACCAGAGTTTTGTGCGCGCCACTTTTCTCGTCTGCCCACCGGTCTTCTTCATCATGTAGTTGCAGGTTTCTCAAATAAACCCTTCTGCATCAAGTACATTTGCTGTTAACGTTTAGTGTTAGGGTTCAAAAACTGAAGAAATAGATTTGGCCATGTAGGGTAATTTTTGTTGGGTTTGATTGACTAAGCCTATTAACCATGGGCTGGTCATTTTTCTAAGAAAGAAGTGGATTATATGTTTTGGGGGTGGGGTCAAATATGTTTAAAATAAAAATGACAAAATTAGTTGTAATAAAATTAAATGAATAATGTAGAAAACTCAAAAAAAAGAAAAAAAGAAAAAAAAGGGGTAGAATGATGAAGAAAATAATAGGCGCTGTTAGCATTCATTCTAATTTTATGTTTTATACTTATTATTTTTTTATATTGTCACTCTCCAATTTATTTAGTTGTTAGTAAAAATCGTAAAATATAAAAATTATTAAAAAATCAAATGAGAACAAATATATATATATATATATATATATATATATATATATATATATATATATATATTTCCAATATTGTTTACTGTTTGGCTGCCTTCATAGATTTTTTTATCTTGTATAACTTAATGTGACGTGGTCAATTATTTTGTCATAAAAATTACAAACAATATATATAATATAAAAAAATAAAAAATAAAATAAAATTGAATTTTAAACTTTGTTTTCTTTTGGTAAAAAAACTTTGTTTTAATCCACGCAATGATCTACAACGTTGATGTGTGGTCTTCCATCCTCAAGTGTTGTACATATCATATGGGTTTTCCTATAGCTATCATATCTTAAACTTTGTGAAAATAAAATGTGGATTAATTTTCCTAAAATATTCTCTTCCAATATTTCAAATAAAAAAAGATTAAATTTTAATCATTTAATATTGTTGTTTTTAAATTCCCAATATCCTAGCAGTGATCTACAACGTTTATGCATGGTCTTCCATTCTCAAGTGTTTTAAGCTTCGTAAGAATTTACGTGTAGTCGTGCATCTTAAATTCTGAGCTATGATGGATTCCTTTTCAAAAAATAATACTCTTTCTTAAAATCATTTGCTTTCAAAATTAAAATTAACCAACACACAAATATTTTCTATAGAACGACGTAGCTTTGAGTTCCCTATTATACCGAGGGATACGTCAGAGCGGGACCTTTCCCGTTAAACACAAAATAAATTTTTAAAAAATTAGTTTTCTTTTCTTTAATCAATTTTGTTTAATTCTTTGAGGTGAAATAAACATTTAAATCTTATCAATAATTTGCACAATTAATATAACGTAACCGTTTTTTTAAAACGGACGGTGTAGGGTGCTAACACCTTCCCTACCCGTAATCGACTCCTAAATCCAATTTCTATTTTCAAAGACCAATTTTTTCAAATAAAAAGTGTTTCCAATGTTTTCCTAAATAAACTTTGGCGGCCACTCCATTATTTTTAATCATTTTTTTTAGCATTAATCATTTTATCCATTCGCTGTCATGTCACGATTCAGTTGCGACAACTCTGTCACGTCGCAATCCGGTTGCGCAATTTTCTTTTATTTTTCCCACCTAAAAGTAAATAAAACGTGTTAAGCATGAGAGTGAACTTGATTAATTAAATGTAACACCATGCCAGTTGACAATTTTACTTCAAACGATGGCGTTTTGGTTGATAAAGTTAAGTTGAAGTCGTCTGATAAGTCAAGTGATAATACCACGTCAGATTCTTGCATTTACCCAACGAATCATGACAGATCAGCATAGTAGTTATAGTTGTTAGATGGGACGTTAGCTTTCTGATACATCAAGAAAATGATTGTTTGACAAGAGAATCTCAAGTTGCTGTAAATAAGGATGTGCAAAAAAGTTGGTTCACTTGCCTTGCCCTTGATCTGACCCATAAATATCTATTTTTTTAACTGGGTTTAAATACTGGCCCACTTTTATTTGGGTCAGTTTTATACCTGACTTGTTTTAATAATGACCCATTGACCCAAAACTTGACACACACCCATTATGTGAAAAAAAAGAAAAAGAAAATCACAATTACGTTAAAAGAAAAGTTTTAACGTAAAACAATTACGGCAAAATTTTTTACGAAAATAGTTTAATCAAAATTTCCCGCAAAAATTTTTGACGAAAAATAATTTCATCAAAATTTGTGACTAAAACCTTTTTGAAAAAAAAAATTTGACGGCAAAATTTTTTGTCAAATTTTTTTACGGAATCTAAATTTTGTCAAAATATTTCATAAAAAACATATTCATCAAAAATTTCGACGAAACACATTTCCCTCAAAAAAAATTGACGGAAAAAAATCTCATCAAAATTCTTTACAGAATTCAAATTTCGGCGAAAGTTTTCGACGGAAACATTTTCGTTAAACTTTTTGATAAAAAAAAATTTCGTCGAAATTTTTAGAGAAATTTCCATCGAAAATCTCAACTAAATATTTTCGTCAAGTTTTTTTTGATAAAAAACATTTCCATCAAAATTTTTAACGTAACATATTTCTGTCAAAAATTTGCGTAAAAATTTTTGACAAAAAATATTTCGATAAAAAATTTTGATAGAAAGTTTCAAATCTAAATTTTGACGGAGAATCTAAATTTCATCGAAAGTTTCGAATGAAACATTTCCCTCAAAACAATTTCCGTCGAAATTTTCGTCAGAACACATGCCCATCAAAATTTTGAACGAAAAACATTTCGTCCAAATTTTTTACGGAATTCTTTTTTAGTTTAAATCACTTGATGGAGGAAATCATTTTCGTCAAAACTTTTGACGGAAACTAAATTTCGTCGAAAATTTCGATAGAAAATTTATTTTTGTAAAAATTTTCATTACAGAAAAAATTCCGTCGCTTTTCGACAAAAAGTATTCCTACGAAAAAATAATTTTGTGAAGAAATATTCGTCGGAATATAAAAAAAATCAAATTAAAAACATGTTTTCAAACCAAGTCAAAAACAGGTCAGGTTGGATTTGACCCACTTCAGAAACCAAGTCAGACTCACTTCAGAAACTAAGTCAGGTCAACTCCGACTCGGTTCTGAACTAGTTCAAAAAATCCAAACCAAGTCAGACTTGACTTGGATCAAAATAAAGCGAGTCGGGTCAAAATACCTGACTTATAAAAATCAAGTTAGGTCGAGTCGGCACAAAAATCTGACCCAACCTGACTCATGCACACCCCTAGCTTTAAATGCCAAACCATTCATATTTATATGGTTGTGCCCAATTCTGATGCTTCGTTGATCTGAATTAAGAGGGATCAAATCAATAAAGTTGTCACGCCATGAGGATAAGAGTATCATGTAAGGGCAGAGAATATAATGCATGCAAATAATTGAGGTTTACAAACCTAACTTCTATTTACTGGACCATAATATATGCTAATTAATGAACAACAACTTAATATTAATTAGTAGTTGTTCTATTTACTGGACCATAATCTATGCTAATTAATGAACAACAACTTAATATTAATTACAATTGAATCTACAATTAATTTGATAAATTTTTTTGAACTTATTAATTACTATTTTTAGGGAAATTTTGAGGGAATGGTTGTTCCGGCTTAAGGTTAGGGAACGTCTTTAGACTCAGTGAGTATTAAAAAGTACATCAAACGAAAATTGTTAATTTAATTTTGATCCAAAGATAATAAAGTGATTATAAAAAAAAATATTTAAATATAAACCTATGTCTTTAAATAATTTAAAAATTTAATTATTTAAGAGAGAGGGAAGATTTGGTACTTTTTTTGACATCATTTCTCCATCACCAATTCTCTAGACATACCCATCCATGAGTTACTACATCATATAACAGCATAACGAACTAATTAACAAGAATTAAAATGACAATGAAAAGGAGAATATATTGTAGACTGCACGATGACTTGTTTGACGATGATTTACTTTAAAAACGAGACCCGGTAATAGGTAAGTGATAACAAACTGGCTCTAATCAACTAAATGAAGATAGTTCAGTTGGTGTCAGAGAATTGAGCACGTGAGAGTGAGATCCCCAGTATTAATTTTGGGAGAGGTTCAAAGTTTTAATCCTGACACCAGTCCTAAATCAGATTAATCGTGAAGTAATGAACCAATTGAAATATCTAAAAAAATAATAAAAAAGCAATGCCCTAGTCATAGTTAATTATGACTCAAGCTAAAGGTAAAAGAAACTTGCAACTTAAAAAAAAAACTCGTTAACATTAAAAATAAAAAATAAAATTCAAAAGCTTAACCAATGGTGCGCGCAAATGAAACACAAATGAAATTAAGCCTAGTCTAAGCCTGAAAGTGGCGGTTATTTTCTTGTTTAGCGGCAGTTTGAACCGCTACTAAAATATATAACGTCAGTTTATCAAATCACCATAAAAAATGGCGCCACTAAACCCAAAACAGTATTCAAAGGCAGTTTTCGAAAATCGACGGAATAACCGCCTCTGTGCCTATGTTATATTTTTAAAGTAAGTATAGCTTCGGTGCAACCGTAGCTATTTCTAAAGAAATATTAAAAAAAACATCTAAAACTGATGATATTAACTACAATCAACGATCGATAGACTACAATGAAAGACAAAATAAAACAACTACAATCAACAAGCTAAAAATAAAATACTTTCCAAATGAAGGACAAAATACATAAATATTTATAATACTAAAAAAAATAAAAATCTTTTTTTTAGTATATTAGAGGGGCAAAAGCCCCAAAAAAAAAAAATACAAAGCAAAATAATCTGAATTCAAAATAGGATTCAACCCAACAAAATAAAAATCTTTATCATTACATAAATATAAACTACAATGACAAATATTTTTTGTGGCCTGTATCAAGCTAATGCTTTCTCACCTGCGCAAATTCAAATATTATAATTACATATTTCATTACTTAATATTTACAATATTTTTGTCCTATCTTTTATTCAAATAAACTAAATTATTATCCATCGTACAGTTCAAGGGAAAACCAGGCCAAAATTGGGAAACAACTGCAGATGAAAATCACATGAAGACATGTCTCAAGGTTATGCAATTACATAGACTATAAGTGATAAAGAAAATAAAGTTGAAGCTCAATTTGAAGAACACAGTATTGGTAAAGTGGAGTCAACTCACTCGGACCAAACAATGCTCAAGGAAAGTAATAACCTGGCACAGAATGACAACTCAGATGAAGGATGGCAGGAAGCTGTTCCTAAAGGTCGTTCACTCAGTGGGCTCAAGTCATCTTCATCAATTAGGCCTACCCTATCAAAATTGAATACCAGCTTCATGAATGTTTCCCAGTCATCAAGACATCGAGGCAAGCCCACAAATTTTTCTTCTCCAAGAATAAATTTAAATGAGACTATTGTTGGGCCCTCCCTTCCTGGTCCAAAAAAGTTTGTTAAGAGTGGAGTGAAGTGTGGTGATAATATGAATAAGTATGCTAAATCAGCAGTGTTATAGAAAAAATACCTATATATTGTGTTAGAAAAGTCCAAGAAACCTAGAGCCAATTCAGCTTAGGGCTAGGGTTTTTTAGAACCCATATATTCTACACTTAAACTCATCAACCTCCAAAGTCTTCACTTTCTGGTTGCAGAGGATGAGGTAAGGTCATCTCCTTGATAGTAAGAGAGTGCCCACACACCTGCCTTATCCCCCTTGAAACATAGTCTAGAAGATCTACCACTAGTCAGCCTCAAGGAGATTATTCGTGCATAGGAGAGCATTTTGTGAAGAGGAATCAAACACAATGAGATACTGTACAAATCTGTGTGACAAGAGGTTAATTAGAATGATGATGATCTGTTGCATCCCAAACCGCAACGGTCTAAACGCTTCCGCAGATCCAATTGCCCTACAATTGGTATCAGAGCTGGATTGCGTGTTTGGATGTGGATCTAGTTATTTGATTTACGTTTTTCATGTAATTAGTTAGCTTCATGAAATATGGAACCTAAGATTCTATATTTGTTATTATAATATATTGGCATGTGGATCTTTTAGAGTAAAGTACCTTTTGGCCCGTTTTAATCCCTTAGAAGAAAAAATTGACTTGTGTTCCCTCTGAAATTCAAAATCAACCCAGTTAGTCAAAATCTTGGTCCCTCTGAAAATCAAAGAAGACCCATGTTAGTCCCTCAAAAAGACTAACACGGGTCTATTTTGAATTTCAGAGGGACCACAAGTCGACTTTTTTTTCCTAAGGGATTAAGGGCCTATTTGATTGTGTTTTAGTTTTTTTGTTCTTAAAACTGTTTTGTAGATTAGTTATGGAAACAAGTGTTTTCTATATTATTTTGGTTTTGAAAGTTAAAAACAAAAACATAAAACAAAAATAATCCATACATGTTCTCTAAATTTGATTCTAAAAACAAAATAAAAAACAGTTACACTTTTTAAAATTTTTTCACAAAACAAGCCTTGCCAAATGAATTGTTTTTTTTCGAAAATCAAAAAGATGTTTTTAAAAATAGTTATCTAACAGAGTATAAATTGGACCCGTGATATTGGTTGAGGAGCCAAAACGTACTTTACTCTATCTTTTATAATCTATTTCTTTTAAAAATTGATGATTTTATATAATGTTTTGACTTTAATCCGTGGTAGATATTTTTATGTATTTTTTGGGTTATAACAAGGAGGCTAATCCTATATGATTAGGTTTCCTCCTTGAGTTTCATTTTAATTTTTGTACATTTTTGTTGTATTATAAAATTGTAATGAAAAGAAGATCCAAGAGAAGCTGAAAATAAGAAGATCAAGATCTATTTGGATGTGTTCGTGACCTTCCGGTGGTCGATCCGAGAAACTAACCCCATGGGGTGAAAGAGGACAGAAAATTGTGAAAGTAGACGATCGATTCCGGCAGATATGACACTGGACGCCCCGCCACGCCCTGTCGGAAACAGCTCCACGAGGGCAACACTCTCTTGGAAAGAAGTGGCGCGTGTAGGCGCGTGGATGGTAAGATATGGGTGGTTCTGGTGGCCGTGATTTCGTCTCTTCAAGGCGGTCATATCCCTATAGTTTCGTGCTGAGATGAGTTCGAGTGACGGCGCAATGAACGTGACAGCTAGGTTTCCTGAAAGCTGTCTTAGGGTTTCTTGCCAAAGTTTGGTATTTTGGGCTTTTGGGCCCACAGTTATCATAAAGAAGCTTAAAATAGAACCTATGGATCAAAAGGAAGGAGCAGATAGGCTACAAAAGTTTCCTTCTATTTTTTTTGTAATTTTGTTTTTTTCTCTCTAGGGAACCATGGATTAAAGTCTAATTATAATTGCTTTATTTTTATGAATGAATGAATTATATGGTCTGATAACATGCTTGAAGTGATAACACGCCAAATAGAATAGGTGGTGCATTATTGTTGCATAACTTGTTAATTACATAAGCATGATGACTGTTATGTTTGAGCGACGAGATTAAAAGTCATTATGCCAATTAATATTTCAAAATTTAAATGTAATAATTGTTACATTTTTTATAGGCTAGATTAATGGTCATCATAATTTTCAAAATATGTGCATAAATAATTGAGAAATTTTTCCTAAGAGAATTGTTGATTTTGCGAGTAAATTGTGGGTCTTCTAAATTTTATTTGGCCTTAATAATTTCAAAATTTTAATAAAGTATTGTATGGCCCGACGTCGGCAATACTAAGTTTTTAAAGACAATTTTGAAATTAAACAATGAATTTTACATTCAACAAAGTTTATGAAAATTTCCAGTAAAAATATTGAATAGTGAAGTTTTTAAATTAAATATTTAATTTTAAAAACTCTGGGCTCCATTGGTTGGTCCATTAATAAAATGGACATGTGAAGCCCCACAGATAAGCATGATCAGATTTTATTTGATTGGACCTTAATAATTTCAAAATTTTAGCAAGGTATTGTACGACCCGACGTCGGCAATACTTGGATACTAAAGATAATTTTAAAATTAAACAATGGTTAATTACATTCAACTTTGATAAAGTTATTAACTCTCCCCACGAGACTTTGGTAATGGCACCAAAGGCCAAAATAACAATTTCAGTTTTTACAAGCGATTTGTCCGATGTAAGCCTTATAAAGAAAACTGAAAAATTGTTAACAATAAAAAAAAGTAGTTATGAGAATCTTCTTGTACTTAATATGTTTATTGCATTATATGTTTGTAATTGTGTGCCTTGTATGTGTTTCAGAAATTGACTTCCTTCAATCCTTTAGAAATGATTTTGAGTCAAAAACCTTTAGATGATACAAACTATGAAGACTGAAAAACAAAACTCGATGTTGTTCTTAAATATGAAAAATTGAATTTTTTCTTGACATTACCAAAGCCACAGTAACTTGTAGACGATGCGTCTGAGGAAACTAAGATGCAATACTCAGATTGGGAAAGGGCAAATATTGTAGTTCGTTGCTATATTCTTGTCAGCCTTTTCAAACACTTGTAGAAGCAAGTGAACATGCTTAAGAGTGGAGTAGAAATGCTTCAAACTCTTAATGACATGTATGTTGTGTCTTGCAGCTATGCTAGACGGAATGTAGTCAGTGCAAGTTCTGCTAAGAGTTTTGTGAAATCCAAGGGAAAACCCGAGTCGTAACAAGAACAAAATGGCTTGGTTATCACTTGTTAAAACAGTTGCTATGAAGAAGCCGAAAGAGAAGTACTTTAAATGCGGACTAAAAGGACACTAGAAGAAAGATTGTCCAGAGGTGATGAAAAGAACCAGATATAGGTATTTTAAGGCTTATTTAGTGGATGAATCAATGATTCGGGAACAACTAACATTTTTTTTTTGCTATTTGTAGTGGTTCAAGTACAGAGGGCCTGTTAGCACTGGAAAAAGAATTTTTAAGCTTGAAGATGGGAAGCTTGTGTCTGCAATAGCAGTAGGACAAATTACTTTATCTTTTGATAATTTAAGGACTTCAATTTTGGATGACTGTTTGTTTGTTCCGATTTTGACGAGGAATTTATTTTTGTTATTTGTTTGTGTGAACATGATTTGACAGTACAATTTAATTCCTCAATTTGAATAAGAAGTTCATTTTCTTTTTTGTTTCGGTACATTGTTTAAATAGTCTTTATTATCTATGTCTTATACCACATTCTATTTAGTATTCGAACAAAATGATCATGTCCCATATATAATACTAAATCTCGAGCTTTCTCTCTCTTTAATGGAGCTTCGGCAACTAACTAAGTACGAATGCAAGCGACTCGACAAAATCGGTTGAGGATGAAATCAACGAATTGGCCGAAGATCCACAATTAAATAATAATGTGAATTCGACATATATGATTAATTAGAAAACTCTAACAAAATTCGGAATAGTATAACTTACAATTTTGTCAAGGGAAAGATGATCGTTGGCGAAAGAGAAACACCTTTGAAATTTCAAATTTTGACTCTGTCCTTTATAAAATTCCAAAATCGCATTGTGGGCCTATCAATAAAATAATCATTTGAAGCCCCACCTGATAAGCGTGATTAGATTTTATTGGGCCTTAGTAATTTCAAAATTTTAATAAAGTATTGTACGGCCTGACATTGGCAATACTAAGTTTTTAAAGATAATTTTGAAATTAAACAATGAATTTTACATCAAACGAAGTTTATGAAAATTCCTAATAAAAATATTGAATGGTGAAGGTTTTAAATTAAGTATTTAATTTTAAAACCTACGAGCTCCATTTGTGGGTCCATTAATAAAATGGTCATGTGAAGCCCCCACGGATAAGCATGATCGGATTTTATTTAATTGGACCTTAACAATCTCAAAACTTTAGTAAGGTATTGTACGGCCCAACGTCGGCAATACTTGGATACTAAAAATAATTTTGAAATTAAACAATGGTTAATTACGTTCAACTTTGGTAAAGTTACTAACCGTCCCCACGAGGCTCTGGTAATGGCACTAAAGGCCCAAATAACAATTTCAGTTTTTACAAGTGACTTGTCCGACGTAAGCCTTGTAAAGAAAACTGAAGAATTATTAACAATAAACAAAAGTAGTTATGAGAATCTACTTGTACTTAGTTTTTTTATTGCATTATATGTTTGTAATTGTGTGCCTTGTATGTTTTTCAAAAAATGACTTCCTTCAATCCTTTAGAAATAATTTTGAGTTAACAACCTCTAGATGGTAACAACTATGAAGAGTGGAAAACAAACCTCGATGTTGTTCTTAAACATGAAAAATTGAATTTTGTCCTGACCATACCAAAGGCACGGTAACCTGTAGAGGATGCGTATGAGGAAACTAAAATGCAATACTCAGATTGGGAGAGGGCAAATATTGTAGTTCACTGTTATATTCTTGTCAGTCTTTGCAAACACTTATAGAAGAAAATGAGCATGCTTAAGAGTGAAGTAGTGATACTTCAGACTCTTAATGACATGTATGTTGCGTGTAGCAGCTATGCTAGACAGAATACAGTCAGTGCAAGTTCTGCTAAGAGTTCTGTAAAATTTGAGGGGAAACCCAAGGGTGGTAACAAGAACAAAATGACTTGGTTATCACTTGTCAAACCAGTTGCTATGAAGAAGCTGAAAGGCAAGTACTTCAAATGCGGACTAAAGGGACATTGGAAGAAAGATTGCCCAGATATGATGAAAAGAATTAGATATAGGTAATTTAAGGCTTATTTAGTGAATGAATCAATGATTCGGGAACCACTAATTGTTTTTTTTGCTATTTGCAGTGGTTCAAGCAAAGATGACCCGTTAGAACTGGATAAGGAAATTTTAAGCTTGAAGATGGGAAGCTTGTGTCTGCACTAGCAGTAGGACAAATTATTTTATTTTTGTTATTTGTTTGTGTGAACATGATTTGACAGTACAATTTAGTTCATCAGTTTCAATAAGAAGTTCATCTTCTTGTTTGTTTCGGTATATTGTTTAAATAATCTTTATTATCTATGTCTTATACCTATTCTATTTATTATGTTGAATTAAAAAGATGATTAACAAGAACATTCACCAAAGAAATAAAAGTTTCAAATGAAACATATATTTGGCCTTTATGATTGAGTCAGATTATCATTAGCCAAGTTGAATTACTTAATTCATTTCATAAAACATCACTTGTATGTAAATTGCAAAAGACAACTAACTGAAATACCTCATAACATAGATGTGAGTATCTAAGTCACGGATCTACAACACGTAGTCCAGACAATATCCTGATACATTATTAATTACAACTAGAAATAACTAAGCATAAAGTCAAGTCAAAGTGGCATGGACAATCCCCATGCTCATCCAAATAAGGCAACAGAGCCCCACAGCAGTCTCAACAATCATGAAGCTAAAAGCATAAGAGGCAACACTCAATATCCAGCATCCAACATAAGTAGCACAACAACATATAATCAGCTAATCTCCGGCCTCCTGCCGCTAGAGGTCTCAACCCCCGCATTACCTGAACCTGAAATATGTGCCCCAAACGTGGGGTGAGATCGCTAAAAAGAAATCTTAGTAAGACAAGGGGTCCTCAAGGATCTTCCACCCCAAGCTCACTTACACGTGCAATATAAGTTCAAAAGCATTTAACAGTATAAGTTCCAAAACTATGCAGTGCAACAGATATTCATGCCATGTGTGTTTTAACTATTCTACTGGCCAAAGAAATACAAGAATACATCTATTAACTACAGTTAGTACAAGGAACATCGCTTGCATCTCACCCACAGACTCACCCTCTTGTATGTACCACATACTCAGGCTTACCGTATAGGTGGAATACCATATGCATATCATAAAGGCACTCGCATATAACAGCTCAACAACATTTCAACAAATCAATATATCATGAAAACAACATCATGCATATAACCATACCCCCAAGGGACATGGTGGAACCAACAATGGCTAAACCGAAGACACGAAATCTTACCTTGGAAGCTAACTATCCAATGCCAAGAGTCCAACCAATCTCAAAGCCCAAACACAGCAGAATCACAATCTGTTTTGGACCAATAATCATATCAATACACAGCATACAAGCATATGACATAAAGACAACGTCTTTCCTTTACTTTTCACGTCTTAAGGCTCCTCACAAAGTCACAAGCCCTTAATCACTTGATTCTGACTTAGATTAATCGTTACAGAAGTCCTACTTCATCAAACTAGGGTCCACAAACCCATAACAACATTCTGTATGAACAGTGCAGCTATTGTTCTTCGAAAACCCAGAATATCCGGATATCAATATCTGGATATCTGTCCTGCAATATCCGGATATTCAGAACTCCATATCCGGATATCAATATCTGGATATCCACATCTGGATATCAATATCCGGATATTTCTAACCCAATATCCGGATATTTCGCAACAGAACTCAGATTCTGCATTTTCGCGAGATATCAATGCAAAGGTTCCATTTTTACCGATTACAGAAGATTAAACATGCATTTCTAGGTGTGTTTAACCTTACCCAACCTTAAGTTATGATCTTTAGCTTGTTACCTGCATCAAAGTTCCGTTTTTAACCCTTAAACTCATGATCAAAGGTGATAAAGCTTACCCAAGCTCAAAACTCAGAAAAGGTTGCTCTTGGAGCTCACCAAAACACCTCAAAGATTCTGACTTTGAAGGAAAACAAAAATGGCACACCACAATGGTTCTTTCTTCACAAAGGTGGCTTCTTGAAGCTCAAACCACCATAAGAATAGTTCTGACACCACAAAACCAAAGAGGTCAGCCCCAACACCCACTCACACAGACCCACCAACTCAGAAATGGAGTGTTTCCTCACTCCTCATGCAAGCTCTCTCACACACAAGGTATTTGGTGAAGAAACTAGGACCAAAGGTGCTCTCTTTCGCTCACAAGAAGGGGAGGAAAAAGGTGGCATGGTGGCTGATGAAGAGCACTCAGAAAACGCGTAGGCAGCCTCAAATGACCTAAAAATCTGTGCCACTTAGTATATAAAGGCGGATTACACTTAATCACATTGTATTAGCACTAATTGCTACGCTTAACAATTTAATCCCAAATTTTGGAATCTGAACCTACTCATTTTTACAAGATTTATCATATTTTTATTTTATTTTTCGCAGCACATTTTCGGTACGCGCTTTTCCATAGCCAATATCAGTTCCGGCACTAATTCTCATTATTTTGACTTGAAACTCGTTTTACAAATCCTATATATATTTCTAGTGACATATACATACTTTTCATAATTTTCCGGGATACTTCATCGGTACGCAATTCTACCGAGTAGCAGAACCGGTATCTGCACTTTTCGTCCGAAAAGCGACTTTCAACATTATTAATCACTTACCAATTTTATTTAAGCCTTATCATAATTATTAGGGTCAATTATGGAATTATTTCCTAATTTCAGACAATTAATTAATTAACTTCATTAATTAACGGTGCGAGTTCTTACAATCATAGCTTTTATCATTACGTTTTATTATTGTTTTAAACACTTACGTAATGAAAAAGAAAAAGTTTACTCGCATTTTTAAATGAATTGTTGTGATTGTAACTACGCTTAATATCATAATCATTGTTGACAATACCGGTGTACAACGGGCTGTTACAATTCCTATGGCTCCCTGACTCCAATAGTTACTAAGTATGGAACCTTCAGGGAATGAGGTGGTTCCTTATTCCTAAGGCAACCAGTAAGATTGTTTCCACAATCTTACTTTCCTCATATGATTAAGTTGTCTGAAATCCCTTCCTTGAGGAAGTTCCTTTCTCAGTTGCGTTCAATTTCCATTAATACCCAAATAATTAAAGTTACTTAAATCATAGAAATACAAAAGGTTTAATACAAGGGTTTTGAACACAGTTCATTAAGAACTTCACAGCTTTTCCATTCCAAAATAACTTAGCCCATGGCTGAAAATACAAACATAGTTATCTCAATTTGAAGTCTCATAGTCCCGAGATTCAGATTGAAGAGAACGCTTGGATAAGAGAAGAAATAACAGACGTATATTAATAAACACTAGTTGATTACAACAATATGAAATAAAATGGAGAAGAACGGAAGTTTTCTCGTGAGGAGTCTCAAATGGTGATGAAGAATGAAGAATGGTGATGAAGAATGGAATTTTGCCATTTTGTTCTGAAACCCAAATGCATCTTCTACCCTTTTAACCAATGAACAATCTTCCTTCTTTGCTTTACATGCTCCTTGCTACTTGATTACTGTGCACTCTCTACTTTTGGAAGCTTCTTTTCAAGCTTTTTCCTACAAAGTGGTCAGGGTAGAGGTTAGTGGAGCAGGTGTAGGAATAAGTCAATATGTTCCCCTTTTTCTTTCCTTTATCAACTGTTATGCCAGCATCCGTTCCCTTTCCGGTATTTTTGTTCTCATTGTCCGAGAACGTCTTTTAACAGCAAAAATGGATGCAGGTAACAAAACAAATGAGTATTTATTAATAAAATCAGCTTAGAAGGGAACGAATTTTCGTCCTATCAGTTACTCTGGATTTGGATAGATGAACCTAGTGCGCCATAAGTATAAAGTTTTTGGAAAATTGCAAGGAGTTTAAAAGGAAAAAAAGTATCTAGGTATTCAAATTGAAACACTTTGGTCTGACTGAAGTGTTGGATACTTGTTTGGTAAGTTCATGTCTTACCTGATTTAAGAGGAAATAGTTTTTACAACTGTCAACTCCATGAACGCGTTAGTTGAACGAAGTTGTAGCATGCATAAATGAAATATTTCTAGACTTGGTGAAGTGCATGTTCAGTTATTCATCCTTGTCAATATCATTCTGGGGAGATGCGTAGGAGATGCAATTTACCTTCTTAACTTGGTTCCATCAAATTCTATTGTAAAAACACCTATAAAATTATGGAAAGGGTGCAAACCCAGTTCAAACCATATTCAGATTTAGGGTGCTCTGGCACATGTCTTACAGGAACGGTCAAATAAGATGGAATCTTATACGAAAGTGTGCATATCTTTGGCTACCCTAAGGGATTGGGTCTTATTTAGCCCAAAGGATAAGATGGTCTTAGTTAACTGTAACACCCTTAACTTTCTAACAATTTTTAAAATTCTTATAACAAAGAAATTGACAAAATTCACATTTAATTATTTATTAAGATCTTATAAATATTGCTGAAGCTAATCTAAAACTAATTTGGGAAAATGTTACTGCCGCACCTGTAAGGGACAAGTGCAAGACTAACTTTATTACATTTATAAATATTACGATAAAATCAGAGACTATGTCTTATACATAAAATTTAGGACTAGCTAGAAATATCTGAGTCATTATCCTCATTGCTCACTGCTAGCCCCATCCTTTGTAACTTGTTTCACTGAAAATTTTCTCCCCCGAAAGATCATTACAACACACAAACACAAACATTCAGCAAAAGCTGATAATCCCAATCTAGAACTCAACAAGGATAGTCATAAATTATAATCAACTCAAACATCAATCAAGATATTTTATTTAGAATAATTAAAACTCAATCAATCAACATAATCAGCTTAACATGATATTCAAAATAATCATAAATTAATCAAGTAACATATTCAGCTCAGCATGAATCACAACTCAAATATTCATCATAATCAAATCAAGGTTCAAATTTCATTATTAATCATATTTACCGTTATTAAGTTTACTATTGGGAAGAGAACCATGGTAGACCCCAGAAACACTGCCAATCACATATAATCAAATTTGGCCATCATCAAAATATCTCTTCTTAGTGTGCACATCTCTTCCCAAAGTTGTTACTAGTATCTTAGGAATCCCTGCCAAATACCACTTTGAGAAGAACAGATAATATCTTTTCACATCATATAAATATCGGAGGTATAAAGCCCAAAAACTGTGTTCATCACTTTAGGAGGTACCATCCCAAAGATATCCTCCCACTATTAATTAATAACAATCACACATAATTTCAAATTTAATCATCAGTCTCATATTTGGAAAGTTTGCTTACAAGTATTTCAATTTCAAATTCAATAATAAATAATATTTGGAAATTTTTCATAATAATTTATTCACACACAATCATCTAATTTAATGAATTATTCATTATCTCTATTTATTCCCAAATTAATAAAGTTTCCAAAAATATTCTAATTACCACATGTAGTAATTTAAATTTAAAAATTACCTATAAAATTTTTCATACAAATCTAACATAAGAACACATGGGGATTAAGATAACTTGGTCTCCGTGTTTGATAACTTCTAGAAGGAAAAGCGATTTGGGAAGAGAAACTCGGTTGGTAGTCAAAGAAAAATAATAATAAAATAAAAATTTGAAATAAGAAGAAAGAGAAAAAGAGGGCAAAAACAGAAGAGAATAGAAGAAATAGAGAAATACTGAGAATTGGAAGTGATTTGGTTTGGTTAATCTAAGCCTCTATTTATAGCTGAAGTTTTGGGCTCAAGATATTGGCTTCGTAGAATTTATATCCTTTTTTATTCTTGAAATTATTTGTTTTCTTTTTTCTTCATAAAATTTAGAGTTATTTTCCTTTTCTTTTTAGTTTTCTTATGGTTCAAAATATTGATGACTCATGACTGACTCATTTGCTAACTCAAGGTTGACTCATGATTGACTCATCATACTAAGTTAAAAAATGTTGACTCATCCTAATCCAATGTATTTAATATTATAATACTCATAGGGATAAATACTATTATTATTATTTTTAGTAATTTTATCACTATTATTTTTCATAAATTATCATTGATATATCCTAGTGGTTACAAAATCAAATAAAAGAAATAATTATCAATTAAATGATAATCGATATCATCAACAATTAATAACAATCAATATCTATGTTCATAACATCACTTTATACTAATCCTAAAAGTTCTAATATACATAAGGATATACATTATTATTATTATTTTATTTTTATTTTTTTGGGGTATTACACGAACACTCATGTGACTTTCTTAAAGGAGGACTATACGAAAAATTATAAGCCCATGAGTAAGCTTATTCTTAATGAGACTCATCTCAGATTAAGAATTTCTAGAACCTCTAGAAGCTCTATCCTATGTTCCCTTGATTGTTCAAAGAGGGGAAAGATATATCTCTAAGTGAACAAACATGAGAACTGTAACACCCCGTGTATACCCGGTTTGTTAACATATCATCGTATTAAGCTGCGCTTAATTAAAAATACGGAATATCATTTTCTTTTCAATTATGACGTCATTATACTTAGCCAAGTTGATTACTTAATCAATTGCATAAAATATCGCCTGTATGTAAATTGTAAATAAACATCTAACTTAAATACCTCGTAACATAGATAAAGTGAGTATCTAAAATCACGGATCTACAACACGTAGTCCGGACAATATCCTGATACATTATTACAACTCCAAATAAAACAAGACAATAATCAAGTCTATGTGGCATGGACAATCTCCATGCTCACCAAACCAACATCATAACAACAACGTCTCAACAAGATAATCCATAATAAAAAATGAAGCTAAAAGCATACTAGCTACAAGCATAACCAGCATCCAACAAGTCATCATAAAAATCAGCAATATCTAACTCAACTCCGGCCTCCTGCCGCCTGAGGTCTCACTCCCAACATTACCTGAACCTGAAATGGTGCCCCAAACGTGGGGTGAGATCTCAAAAGAGAAATCTCAGTAAGACAAGGGGTCCTCAAGGATCTTCCACCCCAAGCTCACTTACATGTGCAATATAAGTTCAAAAGCAGTAATTTCCAATATAAGTTCCAAAACTATGCAGTGCAATAGATATTCATGCCATGTGTGTCAATACTATTCTACTGGCCAGAAAAATGAAGGAATACGTCTATTACCTACAGATAGTACAAGGAACACCGCTTGCACCTCACCCACAACCTCACCATATTGTATGTACTACATACTCAGGCTTACCGTATAGGTGGAACACCACATGCATATCATAAAGGCACTAGCATATAACAGCTCAATAGCATTTCCAAAACATCAAAAGCATGTAACACAGCATGCATATAACCATACCCCCATGGGACATGGTGGAACCACAACATGGCTAAACCGAGGACATGAAAGCTTACATTGCAAGCTCACTATCCAATGCCAAGAGTCCACACAGCTCAGGTCCAACACACAGCAGATCACAATCTGATTAGGACCAGCAAGCATATTAACATTCATAGCTCATAAACATAAACATAAAGACTATGTTTTCCTCTTACGATTTATGTCTTAAGGCTTCACACAAAGCCATAAGCCCTTAACCACTTGATTTTGACTTAGTTCAATTAAAACAGAAGTTCAACTTCATCAATCTAGGGTCCACAAACCCCCAATAGCCTACTCTATGAACAATGCAGCTACTATTCTGCGAATTCCCAGAATATCCAGATATTCGTCGGGGGCATATCCAGATATCAATATCCGGATATCTCTCTTCCAATATCCGGATATTCAGATCCCCATATCCGAATATCAATATACAGATACCCATATCCGGATATCAATATCCGGATATTCACAACAAAATATCCGGATATTTCCCGACAGAACCCAGATTCTGCATTTCGCGAAAATCCAAACCAAAGGTCCAACTTTTACCGATTACAGAAGCTTAAACATGTATTTCTAAGTGTGTTAAGCATTACCCAACGTTAGGTTATCATCTTAAGCTCATTACATGCATCAAGGTTCCATTTTTAACCAATAACTCATGATTAAAGGTGGTAACACTTACCCAAGCTTCAAGGCAGCAGCTATGGGTGCTCTTGGAGCTCACACTTCAGCTCCAAGGTTTTGACTTTGACAACCACGAAAATGACACTCCAAGATGGTGTCTTTCCCCACAAAGCTCACTACTTGGAGCTCACAATGGCAAGAACAAAGCTCTCACCACCTCAACTCAAGAGGACAGCACTCAAAGCCACCAAATAGAGGACACTACTCAGCCAAAGAGCAATCCACGCCCTCCCAAGACACACCATCACAAGGCTCAAGTGTTTAGGATGAAGAATCCACCAAGAAAATGGTCTCTTGCTTGAGTTTTGGTCAAGAACAAGGGAAGAGTGGCAATGGAACAATGTATCAGCCTCCTATTCACGTAGCAACAGAAAGGATGCCTAGGGTTTTGGGCCAAAAGAGCCTATATATAATGGTTTAAGTCTTAAACACACAGTATTAACTTTAATTGCTACGCTTAGCATTTTAATCCCAAACTCAGGATTCTTAACCTACTCAATTTTACAAGAATTATCATATTTTTATTTTATTTTTCGGAGCACCTTTCCGGTACGCGCTTTTCATACCCAATATTAGTTTCTGGCACCAGTTCTCATTATTTTAACTTGAAACTCGTTTTACAAGTCCTATATATTATTCTAGGAATTATCATGCAGTTATTATAATTTTTCGGGATACTTTTTGTGGTACGCATTTATACCGACTAGCGGAACCGGTATCTGTACTTTTCTTCCGAAAAGCGACTTTCAACATTCTTAATCACTTACTATAATTATTAGATCCTCATAATAATTATTAGGGTCAATTATGGAATTATTTCCTAATTCTCATAGATAATTAATTAATTTCCTTAATTAACGGTGCGGGTTCTTACAAGAACCCTATTTGGAAATTCAACATGATAATGTAGAAGTGGAATTAGTAGAAATATTAGTACCACATGTAGAAGAACAATATCAAGGATTTGTTAAACATGTAACGTGTGGAGCATCAAGAAATTGAAGATCCACCATCTGACCCAAACTTGAATCTATTTATATATACACAACGTCTAGTGCAGTACATTCAAAGTAGAAGAGAACCTTATTAACCCTCAATTTACATTGATCCCACTAGTTAAGATAATCCACTAGAAGATGTTGCTGATCAAGTATTGCTCAAAGCTATGAACCATAAGGTGGTTTGTATTTCAACTTTGTCCATCCCCAGTAAAGGCACCAAAGGGTGTAAGACCCACTAGGTGTGTATGGACCTACAAGGAAAATAGAGGATGGAGGTGAAAACCTTCAAAACTAGTTTGGTGGCAAATATTTGCCAGAAGCCACGCTTGAGTCTATCCAGATTCTCTTAGTTGCTGTTAGAAGACTCAATTACGATATTTTATTTTGGGAGATGGATGTCAGAATAACCTTTTTGAATGAGAATTTAGAAGAGGATATCTACATGCAATAACCAAAAAGGATATATAGCCAATGGGCAGGAACACATAGTATGCAAGTTGTGAAAGTCCATTTTATGAATTTAAGCAAGGTTCCAGGTCATGGAACATCAGTTTTGATCAGGTTATCAAAAATTTTATTTTGAGAAAACCTTGATGTATCGTGTGTGTTTGGGTGTAAAAGGATTCAAGGGGAGGCAATAGTTTTTCTAATACTTTATGTAGATGATATGCTCCTTATTGGAAACAATATGGAGGCATTATCAGGCATAAAGAGTTGGTTGAGTAAGCATTTTGAGATGAAAGACCTGGGAAAGCCAATTATATTCTTGGTATAAAACTCTAATGAGACAGGAAGAATAAGTTGTTGACATCACCTTAGGCTATTTACATTGACAAAACTCTTGCCAAAGTTCCACATGGGGAATTCTAAGAGGGGAATCATATCTCTCATATGTCGAATTCATCTTCCTAAGGAGTAACCTCTAAAGACTCCTAAGAAGGAAGAATGCATGAGTAGAATACCTTATGCTTTAGCAATAGGTAGTCTCATGCATACCATGTTGGACGTTAAACTAGACATCTGCCACACAGTGGAAGTAGTAAGACAGTACAATTCTGGACCTAGAGGAACAATAGATTATTGTTAAGCATGTACTTAAATATCTTCGAAGAACGAGAGATTTCACAGATTCACTTTTTCAACTGGATATTGACTAAAGAAAATTAACCTCGAGCTATGAAGTTTACATTAAACTAAGATATCATCAGATATGGATCTTGCAGACCCAGTTACTAAGAGTTTGTCTCAACTTGTGTTTGAGAGGCATGTCACTCCCTTTGGTCTTAGGAGGATCCCAGAATTACATTAAGCGAGTGAGAGATATTATGTTTATTATACTTTTGGAGTAGGACAATAAAACAATGTAATCATTTTCTGAATTTTACAAATGAGATATTATTCATTATTATGTACACAATTTACAAACATTAAGGTCCGGATCAATGTGGAGTATATGATCATTTGGATATGTTCATAGAGGACATGATCATAGGTTCTCATGATGGTGAATTGGTTCATTGTTGTTAAATAAAGTTGGGCGCTTTATTTAGGCTGCAATATTTTATGAAAGGGTTTTGTCCGAATCATTGTAAAATATTGGTGTGAATTAAGATTCACTTTGAGGGGATTAAGGAGAGATTTAATTAAAGTTATTTTCTCTTTCATAAGGTATCAAATATCTAGTTAACTATATTATGTGATTGCTTTTAATCCTGAGCTTATTTTAAATAAGTAATTAATAGTTTTCATTCTTTGATATACCAATAGGTGAGGTCCGATCTATTGATCGCCAATAGCTCGATATTTTGGGAGTGAGATTATTTGATTATCAGTATTTATAAGATAAATAACATGGAATTTGTATGATATGTCCTCTTGATATGTTTCGGTACTTGGATATTGAAGACACTGGCAGTGCATGTAATCCATTAGAGAAACTATCACAATCATAGGAGTAAATAATTGATTGAGTAATAGAAAACTCATCAATCAATTATTGACATTCTACAGAGGGGCGATGCATATTCATGTTAAATGTGTTATTAATCTTGGATTTAAAGTTTGGGCTTTTAGTAGAGTAGCTCCGAATTAGATAATCATTCGTTGATTATCAGGAGCCTTGATTAATAACAGCTGATAGATCCCCAGGCTAGCTCGAGATATTTAGGATGAGGCATTTTCAGTTGATGACAACTAGTGAGTTACATGGTCTTGAGCTTTGCGCTCAAGTTTGTACTCAAGAGCAAGTGGGAGATTGTTGAGTTTTTTTCTTTCACTAAAGCCCAATTAAGCCTAGTGTGTAAGAGCCCAAGAAACCTAGAGCTCATTCAGCTTATGGAGGTTTCTTGGAACCCATATATATTCTACACTTATAGTTATCAGCCTCCAGGTCTTCACTTTCTGGTGGCAAAGGCTGAGGTAAGGTCATCTCTTTGATAGTGAGAGAATGGCTATACACTAGCCCTATGCCCCTTAAGATATAGTCTGGAAGATCTTCCACTAACCAGCCTCAAAGATATTGTTCGTGCAAATTTGAGCAATTCGTGAAGGGGAATCAAACACGAGGAGATATTGCACAGATCTGCATGACAAGCGATAAATTAGAATGATGATGATCCATCGCATCCCAAACCTCAACGGTCTAAACGCTTCTGCAGATCAAATTGTGCCTACAGAGCCCACTAAAGAGAAGAGAAAAAAAAAATGAGTCTCACCCATTATTTTATATGTGCATAACACAAAATTATCTCATATAACATAAGAAACTATCTTCCCATCATATCTTAATCCTCAATTTCATTTGTATTCAGGTTGGATGACGATGGGTTATATGGTTTTAATTTTTCAGAACTCGAAACCCGACCCAATACACCTTGTTCTTTAACTTCTTAACTCTCGACGCCAACTATGTTGCACTAACATCGACACGGGACATGACACGGCACTCCGACATATTAATTCTAAAAAATGTTAGATTTCAAGTTTTGATATTAAATATTATATTTAATTGATGTAGTTTATATTATATTATATTTAATATTCAATAATTTAACAAAAAAATGAAACTAAACTCATAATATCAATCAATTTTGTAAAGAAACATAATATGTAAATATTTACAATTATCTTTTTAAATTGAAAATCTCTTATACACTCTAGTGAGATTTATTCGGTATCGATTTTTAATTTTTATTATATCAGTTTAGTAAAATATCGATCAATTTTTTCATAATATATGATAAAAAATTAAATATTATAGATGTCAGAATGTGTTAGAGTGTCAAGGAGTATCAGGATGTCAAGGAGTGTTGAACATGACACTTTAGATTTTTTGAAGTGTCGGTGCAACATAGAATCCATCAGGTTGTTATGTAGTGAAGTAACACATTCCTCAATTAGTTCATTAATTCTTTCCATTCACTCTTAAATTCCCAATAATCTCAATCAAATTATATGATTCTTAAATTATTCTTACCCAATATTATTCCCGACGCCGCTGAACTAAATTTAAAAATGCAAAATTTGATATAAAATAAAAAGTCAATAGAAGTGTTATTTGCACAACTTCACTTCCACTTTTTTATTTATTTATTTGACGTACATAGTTCATCTCCGCTGGATAGTAAACATATTTCAAAAACAACATATATTAATTATGTTATTACAACTCACTTCACAGAGTACTTTATGAGTCCAGGAAGGTGGGTGTTCAACATGTAGTCAATCCAATTAATACTCCTTGGATCAAAGTTAAATGTTCCATGGGTTTCATCAGCTACCTGTTTTGTTGCCATGCGCAAATTTTCTGCGTTCTTGTCATCAAAGCTGTTTTAACAAAGATAAACCAATCAATAATTTGTATAGCTCTTGAAAAAGGGAAAGTTCATCAGTTTAAGAGTCTTTTGTACTTACATGACCTCAAAGAGGAGATAAGGTTTACACAATCTTACTATGTTCATCAATGTTTTGATTTTCCGTTGACTTTCATTATAAAAATCCCCGTAACAGTTCCAAAATACCTTGTTCATCACATTTAATCCCTTCAAAGTAAAGCAAGTAAAATAAAAGAATGAAAGATTATAATTAGTTGGATAGCAAGAGGGGAACATAACAAAAAGAAAAAGAAATTATTGTTTTATATCATATAATAAACAAAATCTTATTATTTATTAGGGTTTAGTGTATGTCATTTAAAAGGATACAAGTTGTGTTCTTTTGGTGACTTATACAGAGTATGACTGGTTATACTCTGTGTAATTCTGAAAAGTTATTTTTTTTCACGTTACACGTCAGCGATGTGACTGGGAAGAGAAAAAAAAAACTTTTCAGATTTACACAAAGTATGACTGGTCATACTTTGTATAAATCATCTAAAAGGACACAGCTTGTATCCTTTTAAATGATACTTCTTTTTCCCTATTTATTATTATTATTTTGCTAGCATCTAACTATCATGATGAAATTGAGGTTCAAACCATTAGAGGAATCACATATCGTATCTTGATGTTTCTGTTGAAGGAACTCAAGCTTGAGATCCACGTGATTTTCTTTGGGACAGCCACAGGTTTTCCATATTTGTCGACCAGAGGATTTTTAGTAAAGTATTGGTGGGCTATATCCTCAAAATCGGAAATTCCGAAAGGGTTTCTCAATGAAGAACCAATATGGTATATCAAAGTCTTGGAATGTCTCTTTGAATGAGCCACTAATGCTATGATCATGGAATTTATGACCATGTCCGCGGGTATCTGAAAGCATAATAATCATTTCATTTTCTTCGGTTGTAAATTTAAAATCAAGTTTTCGATGTGTGAAAAAAAATTGAAAAAAAAATTGCTGAAATAAATTATGGGTAACTTGCCACATCAAATATTGTCTTTGGGTGGCCAAGAAAACTTCTTAATGTTCCTTTACCATACTTGACAAACAGAACGTCAAGAGTTCTGCAATTACAAAATTAAATTATTTAATTACCCAAACATACACACCCCATTTACACACACACAATATGGAGCATATGTTTAAGTGATTCTTCAAAACATATACCTCACACCTTCAATCCAACCGGGAAATGGTTCAGAGTGAGTACTGATTAACATAGTGGGGCGTGCGATGATCAACGGTACATCATCTTTCATATTCAACAAAACCATCTCTCCCATTGCTTTGGTAAATACATAGGTATTTGGAAATCCATTTAAATTTGCCCTAGAAATTGATTATTGGAAAACACAAGCTCAAAATTAGAGGGACGAAAGGTAAAAAGTGCGTTGATGGTTAGATTCCAAAAAATACCTTAGAATTCCAAAGTTTTTCATCACAGATGTGATTGTTTGTTCACTAGCATTTTGTAATCGGAGTTCATTCAATTTTTCCTCAATTAACTGCTTTTCTAAGTTGATATCTAATCTTGAGGACCCGTTTAGCGTGTGACCTATATGCAAAGGTTCCTCACGTATGAGTCCTTTAGCCTCCCCGCATACATAAGCTGAAAGTGAAACTCCAACTAGTTAGTAATGCATAATTGATGCATGGGGATTTAATTAGGTAATGAAAGAAATAATATATATAAAGTCCAATTAAAATTTGACTTTATAAATCTGGACATAAATTGCTTATATAAAATTAATCAGCATATTTAAGTAAGAACAAAATCGATTGAATTTTCTTTTAGCTTAGCATCACCAAAGTGTTAATTAATGAATTAATTTCAAGTTTTGTTACTCATCAATTATTTGTGCTAAAATCTGTGTACTTATCTATCTTTTTTTCTTTTTCTTTTTTTATACCAACCCGATTTGCTCCTTGGGTATTCCCTATTAAATTAAGAGTAAATACATTTTTTGGTCCATAACAAAAAACACAGTTTTCACTTTAGTCCCTTACAAAAAAAAATTAGTTTCGAGGTCCCTAAAAAATTCAAAGTGGACCCATTTAGTTGAAATCGTGGTCCCTCACAAATTCAAAAAAGACCCATATTAGTCCCTCAAAAGGACTAAAATGGGTCTATTTTGAATTTCATAGAGATCAATCGACTAATATTTTTTGTAAGGGATTAAAGTGAGAATCGTAATTTTTATTAGGGACCCAAAAGGGCATTTACTCTTAGATTAATCTTTAGTTGAAGCTTGATCACATTTAAAGCTTTTCACCTCTCCTTATAAATGTATTTGGTAAGAATCGAATACAGATTCTCTCTCCACCTATTCTGTATGTATTGTCAATTGAGTTATACCAATTGAGTAAAGTACTGCCATAAAGAAAACCAGATTACAAAAGAAAATTCAAATAAACGACTATTTAAGGTTGGGAAAAGTGTGTATAATTTTGAAGGATGTAAAGTTGTGTCATTTTAAGAGAGAGAAAGAGATAGATAAAGGAGGAGAGAGAGTTGACAAAAAAAATAATGTTGTGGGTCCCACCTCTTTGTGAGAGTGAAAGAATGTAAGTTATGTAATTTAAAAGTATAGACACTTTTCCCTTTAATGTTAGTGTTTTTCAGAATAACAAAACGAAGGAATTAGGTAGGGGTGGATGAAGGCAATAAAAACTAAAAAACTAATATTAGATTCGTAGGAGGAGGGGATAAGTTGAAGTGAGTGGTAAAGCTTTGCACAACGAATAATGGAAGGAAATTAACTTTTATGCTCACACCAAAACATGATGTTCGTGTCTATTTATAGGTCTCAAAAGAAGTTTCCAGTGACCATAACTAAATATTTATTTTTAATCCCTATTCCAGATCTTTACAATTAATTGAACCTTGTAGTATTTTTAGAGCTTATATAATCTTATAATACTTCTGAAGTTTTTATCTTCTAGAATTTGGACTTGGGCTCTCAAGATATGGGTCACATTCACAAATTCAACAATTAAATTGAACAATTAATTCTTTAATTTTCCGTAGGCACGCGGGAACTTTGTTGAACTGATTATTACGTACCAGTAGATACATGGAGAAGAATTTCAACTTTACGGCAAGTCTTAGCAAAGTTCAAAACATGCAGAGCTCCCATAGTATTAACACCCATTGCAATATCCAATCTGCACAAAACAATATTTTTATACATAAAATTGCATGCAGCTTAATTACTAAGATTATGGCTATCTTATTTATTAATTAACCTCTCGTCAAACTTGGTAGTTGCAGCACTGTGTACTATGATATCTATCTCTTCCAACATCTCTTCCCTCAGATTTAAGTCTTTAAGTTCCAAGTTCTCAACAGAAACATCGCCGGCAACTGCAATCACTTTCTCCGATATGAAGGAATCAAAATCTTCACCCCACTTATCTCGTTGTACACTGAACAAGTCCTTTGCAAAGACCTAGATGTATGTAAAATAAGTGGGAATAAATTACATATAAAAATGTAAACTTCTAAGACGGAGTGAAAATTAATATTTAATAGTTAAATAAAGGAAAATAATTTTCTTATGTTGTAGAAAAAAAGATATATCATATAATAAAAACAAAATTACAAGTGGAACCTACATGTAAGAAGAAAGATAAAAAAGAGATGGGACACATAAATTTGTTTCTCTCATACAAAATAAGATAAATATAACATTTAAATAAATTGTGTACCTCATTGTGCAAGCGTTGGGTAGCTAAATGAGGATTTTCTGCTCTTAGAAGAAGATATAACTTTTTTATGTTTGGTTGAACCCTTAGAATCTTCTCCACAAAAACTGCATAAATTAATAACAACATTAATTGAACTAATCCTCTCTTTACAGAAAAATTTGGGAGTAAGATAGATGAAGACATCATGTACGTTTCGCTAAGAATCCTGTTGCACCAGTAACTAGAATGGTCTTGCCCTTTAGAAAGTCGTAGACACTTCCCAACTGCTTCATAGGTAGATCAGTGTTACAGCTAGTTAATGATGACATTTCTAATTATTAACCTGAAATGTATATACTAGAAGAACTTTGCTTATTGCCAATTGCCACTGAAACAATCTATTTATATAAAAAAATTTGATAGTTGCACTTGTTGAATCAGGTGAGAGAGAGAATAATTAAAGCTATACATTAATATCCAAAAAAAAAAGCTATACATCACATCAGAGCTACCTGGGCAGTTGGGCTTGTTAGAAAAAGTGGAGGTGATCTAGTTCTAAATAATTTAGTGAAAAAGGGCACTAATTCAGTCTCATGAATTAATTGTATGAAAAACTTAAGTTATTAATGTTAAATAATTTTCAAAGTTCATTGTGGACTTAATTAATTACTAGGCTTAGTTCTAAAACAAGGGTTCAAATATATGGGCTAGTTTAACAGGTGTAATTATCCGGGGTTGGTTTTTTTACTTGGGACGAGCCTGACCAATCTATTGTGAAAGTGCATTAAGGTTAGGAATTAATATACTATAAGTACATTATGGAAGGATCTCTAGGTTAATTCCAACTTTTTTACAACTAAGAGAAACGTTCCAAGAGAAAATCATATGATTGTGGAAGAGCTCTTCCAAGGTGTTCATCATATTTTTTTTTTTGTCTAAGATCGAGACTCAGAGTTTAGTAAATCATATTTATTCTTCTTTAGATTATATTGCATGATTGTGTTCTATGGATTTATCTGATTTATAGTTTGGATTTTATTATTAAATCCTAAGGTTAATGTAACAATTAATTAATGATGTGTAAATAATTTTATATTACATATCTAATATTGTATTGTAGTTGTATAACACCTCGCATTTCTAAAACATGTATTTATATATTAAATGTGGATTAAAGGGTAGGATTAGTGAAAATCCTGAAATTAAGGTCAAAATAAAAAGAAAGGGTAAAACGATAATTAGCCAAATACGTAACCCTAGGAAAATAAAATTGAGTATGAGGTCTCTAATGGGAAAACTAACCCTAGAAATGAATTCAGAACGAAAAATTGAGTGACTAGACAAGTTTTCTGAAAATTTGGTTAATAGTATTTTTTCCGGGTAAAATATTGCGATAAAGTTGCACCGTAAAGCGTGCCGAATGAATTTTGAGCTCTAGATTTGGATATAAGTTATAAATGGTATATAGGACTAGGAAATAAGATTTCTAGTGAAAATTGATGGAAATTAGATTGTTTGGGGAAGCGTGCCCACAACGCGCATAATAGCTTAAAAATGCGATTTCTCCGAACGACAGGAAAACTCTGGATTCATCTGATTAAGGACAATGGTTAATGTTAAAAATTAGAGTTTCTAAATAGTTTATGAAATTATGGACGTATAGTGGAATAGACGGGAGATTTGAATTAATTTGAATCGCGTGAGGTGGCGGTGGGACCCACCCCACTTAAGTGACTATATGACAACACCTCCATGTCAGTATTCATCATCTTTTTCTTCTTCCTCTCTCCTCAAAACCATGTGTAACACCCCGTGTATGGGTTTGTTAACATGCCATAGTTTAAGCTACGCTTAATTAAAAAGATTTTTTTTTCAATTATGACGTCATTATCATTACCAAGTTGAATTACTTATTTCATTTCTAAAACATTTCCTGTATGTAAATTGCAAAGACAGATATCTATACTGAATAACCTCATATCATAAATAAGATCATTAACTGAGTCTCTAGTCACAACACTACAACACGTAAGCCGGACAACCCTGATGGTTTATACAACTCAAAACTAAACAACGATATATAATCAAATGTGACATGGACAATCCCCGTGCCCACCAAATGAGGCAACAAGGCCCAACATCAGTCTCAATTCAATAACATAACATGAAACTAAAAGCATAATAGCAACAGGCATAATCCAGCATCCAACATAACCAGCAAAACAACATATAAATAAGCTAAGCTCTGGCCTCCTGCCGCTAGAGGTCTCAACCCCCGCATTATCTGAACCTGAAATATGTGCCCCAAACGTGGGGTGAGATCTCTAAAAAGAAATCTCAGTAAGACAAGGGGTCCTCAAGGATCTTCCACCCCAAGCTCACTCACATGTGCAATATAAGTTCTAAAAGCAGTAATTCAATATCAGTTCCAAAACCAGTGCAATGCAGCACATAATCATGTCATATGTGTTATAACTAATCTACTGGCAAAAGAAATGCAGGAATACGTCTATTACCCACACTAGTGCAAAACGCCACTTGCACCCACCCACAGTGTCACCGTCTTGTATGACGCCACATACTCAGGCTTACCGTCTAAGTGGAACAACACATACATATTATAAGCAATTTCACATAAAGCTCAACAACATTTTCAATTATCAAAGCACGTAAACATATCATGCATATAAAACATCCCCCATGGGGTATGGTGGAACCACACAATGGCTAAACCGAGGACACAAAAGCTTACCTTGCAAGCTAGCTATCCAAGCCAAGAGTCCACACAAGCTCAAGTCCAAACACAACAGAATCACAATCTGTTTTGGACCAGTAATCATATCAACAACCATAGCTCATAAGCATATACATAAAGACAACGCTTCTCTTTTACGTTTCATGTCTTAAGGCTTCTCACAAAGCCACAAGCCCTTAATCACTTAGATTTTGACTTAACAAGTCATTACAGAAGTCCAACTTCATCAATCTAGGTTCCACAAACCTATAACTCAGTTCTGTATGAACAGTACCATTACTGTTCACGCAAACCCAGAATATCCGGATCTTTGTAGGGGACATATCTGGATATCACATATCCGGATATCATATCCGGATATGCATATCCGGATATCCATATCCAGATATCCATATTCGGATATCACAAGACCTCATATCCGGATATCATATCCGGATATTTCGCGACAGAATGCAGTTCTGCATTTTTGCGAGATATCACTCCAAAGATTCGGTTTTTAATCCATTAAAACGTCCAAGCATGCATCTTTAAGCCCCTTTAGGTTCATGTTCAAGTTGGTTACTCATTTAACTCATTAACATGCTAAGACTCAACCTTTAAACCAAGAAAACTCATGATTAAAGTTGATAACACTTACCCAAGGCTCAAACTCAGAAAAAGGTTGCTCTTGGAGCTCACCAACCAGCTCCAAAGATTCAGACTTCAAGACTCACGAAAATGAACACCAAGGTTGCTCTTTTACTTCAAAAAATAGCTCCTTGGAGCATCAAAATACCAAATAAATGGCCACTCCCACAAGAACACATAACACAGCCCCAAGACTCCCCTCACAGCAGCCAAATCGCTCAGAAGGTGGTCCTATTTTCCTCACCAATCACACACCCAAGTGTCTACAAGGTTTTAGAGGAGGAAAATCAAGAGAAAGGTGGTAACTTGGTGGTTTTTCTTGAAGGAATAAGGTGACAAGTAGGAGGGCAAGAGCAGCAGCCAAAAACCCATGTAGAAATGCTAAGGGATCGGCCTAGGGTTATGTGTAAAAGGGTATTTATAGGCGATTTAACATTTCGCACACTGTATTAGCACTAATAGCTACGCTTAGCATTTTAATCCCAAACTTAGGATTCTGAACCTACTCATTTTTCTAAGATTGTCATATTTTTATTTTATTTTTTGTAGCACCTTTCCGGTACGCGCTTTTCCATAGCCAGTATCAGTTCTGGCACCAGTTCTCATTATTTTAACATGAAACTTGTTTTACAAGTCCTATATATTATTCTAGTGACATATAAAAACTTTTCATAATTTTCCGGGATACTTCACCGGTACGCATTTATACCGAGTAGCAGAATCGGTATCTGCACTTTTCGTCAGAAAAGCGACTTTCAGCAATATTAATCACTTACCAATATTATTTAAGCCTTCTCATGATTATTAGGGTCAATTATGAAATTATTTCCTAATTTCACATAATTAATTAATTAACTTCCTTAATTAACGGTGCAGGTTCTTACATTCACCCCACCTTTTTAGGATTTTGTCCTCAAAATCAAAAGCATACCTGTCTCGGAAGTCGGGATACTTCCGGAGAAGCTCGTCCTCTCGCTCCCATGTACACTCCTCAGGAGTTCTTCTTGTCCACTGCACTTTGACCATCAGAATGATCTTGCTCCTCAACTTCTTCTCGCCACGATCGGGAATCTTGAGTGGTCCGACGGGAGTTTTCAAGTTCTCCTGAACTTCCACATCATCCAGTTGCATCACGTGCGAAGGATCTGCTATGTACTTCTGAAGTTGAGACACGTGAAACACGTCGTGGATGTTGGCCAAGTTCGGAGGTAAGGCAAGCCGGTAGGCAACAGGTCCTACTCTACTAAGGATCTGGTAGGGCCCAATGAATCGCAGGCTCAGCTTACTCACTCCGAGGGCCCGACCAACACCGATGACAGGTGAAAGTCTCACAAACACGTGCTCACCCTCACTGAACTCCAGTGGACGATGCTTGACATCGTAGTAGCTCTTCTGGCGATTCTGCGCCATCTTCAGTTTCTCTCGGATCATCTGGATCTGCTGGGTAGTATCTTGGACAAAGTCCAAGCAAAACAACTCCTTGTCTCCAACCTCAGACCAGCAGGTAGGAGTCCGACACCTCCTACCATACAACGCCTCGTAGGGTGCCATGCCCAGGCTAGCATGAAAACTGTTGTTGTATGAAAACTCTACCAATGGCAGGTACCTATCCCATGCTGAACCCTGCTCCAAAGTGCAAGCCCTCAACATATCCTCCAATGTCTGGATGGTCCGCTCAGTCTGTCCGTCAGTCTGAAGGTAATAGACGGTACTCACTCTCAACTGCGTACTAAAAGCTTCCTGCAGCGCCTCCCAGAATCGAGATGTGAACTTCGGGTCCCTATCACTGTTGATACTCTCGGGCTCCCCGTGAAGTCTTACGATCTCGCAAACATAAAGTCTGACCAACTGCTCAGTAGTGAAGCTCACCTTCACTGGAAGAAAATGGGCAAACTTCGTCAATCTGTCCACAATGACCCAAATAAAGTCACAACCAACCTGAGTCTTCGGCAAATCCACAACGAAGTCCATGGAAATGCTCTTCCAATTCCATTCCAGAATCTCAAGAGTTTGAAGTTTACCAGACGGCTTCTGGTGTTCTATCTTCACCTTCTGGCAAATCAGGCACTATGACACAAACACAACTATGTCCTTCTTCATGCCCGACCACCAATAATTCCTCTTCATATCTTGGTACATCTTTGTAGCACCAGGGTGAACAGTAAACTGGCCCTTATGAGCCTCTGTCATCACCTCAACAGTCAAAGGACCTCGAGGAACCACAATCCTCTTCTGGAAGGTCAACAAACCATCCTCATTCTAAGACACTCTGTCCTGATTCTTCACATAGTCTAGGCACTCTCTCTGCACTTGCGCCACTTTGATCTTTTCCATGAGCTCATTCTCAGCTTTCACGGTTTCCATTTCGAGAAGTGCACCCCCAAACAAAGAGGTCACTGTCAGATCTCGAAATTACGCAATGACAACAAAAACGTCATTCGATTCTCCGGGAT
Source organism: Gastrolobium bilobum (assembly GCF_033153095.1). NCBI lineage: Eukaryota > Viridiplantae > Streptophyta > Magnoliopsida > Fabales > Fabaceae > Gastrolobium > Gastrolobium bilobum. The sequence continues at coordinate 47,888 of NW_026897676.1, read as the reverse complement.
CACCAGTCACTTTCTCAATAGAGGTGACCTGACCCCACTTACTCAATCCACACAAAGCTCGAGTGAGTTTGGTCCTATTTCATGTCTCTAACGTCGACATGACTTACAATTTTATAATCAATATCCTCAAAATAAATTCATATTCATTTCACAGTACGAAATCATAATCATGTTCATTTCAAACAATACATGTTAGTTAACATATTCATTCACCTAGTAATGTACCTTAGTTCACGTACACCTGCAAAATTTTCAATTCCAATAACATAATGAATCAAAATCTCTATGCAACAATATACCTCAACCTCCATGGCATCTGCAAAATCGAAAGTCAATTAAAGGTGAAACAACATGGATACATTACCACCATTTATCGTACTTATTTCATACTGAACACTATCCATGGTGTTAACATGCCAACTACTTATAAAGCAAATCAATAATAACATGTGAACCTAGAGTCATGGAGACCACTCAACCCTCAAAAATAATTGTACATGCACTAGTCTCACATATATAAGATCGCGCGTGGCCTTGCCACAAAGTTCAAGTGTTACACACTTACTTTTGCTTGAAGAGAATTTCACATTCTCAAACAAAGCACCATCACGATTATGTAATGGCGTAAGGCACCTTACCTTTTTAACAAAAATGACCGGTGCTCCCCATGGAGACACGCTTGGTCGAAAGAAGTCTTTCGCCGAAAGATCTTCAATGAGCTTCTTCAGCTCCGCCAACTCAGGTGGCGACATCCGATATGGAGCTAATGAAATAGACCCCACGCCAGGAAACAAATCTATGGAGAACTCCATCTCCTGCTGTGACGGAAACTCAGGAATCTCCTTAGGAAACGCCTCGAGGAATCCCCTCACCACAGGAAAGCCAGTGATATCCTCCTGTGTCCCACTCACCAAACCTCCCAACAAGACATATCCAAGTTCCCCTGCACTCAAGGCTCTCTTAGCATGCAGTAATGATATATAAGGCGAGGAACTGGCTGTGGAGTCACACGGAGACATCACCACTCGCTTAGCACAACAGTCAATCATCACACAATTCCTGGACAACCAATCCATGCCCAGAATAATCTCCAAGTTAGCCATTGGTAATCCTATCAGATCTACCGAAAAATCAAGGCCATCACACTGAAACACGACATCTCGATGTACAGTGGTAGTATCACACTTTTCTCCGGTGGCGGTGGTCACCCGCAACGGTGGAGAAAGCACAGACATTGGAAACTCAAGCCCCACAGCAATTGGGGTTGCAATAAAGGAATGCATAGCCCCGGATTCAAAAAAATATCAACAGAAGATCCACCAATGGAAATAGTACCTCTGACAAGGTTCGGAGCTCGGTCCGACTGTTGACGATCCAAAGTGTAAACTCGCCGAGTGGCAAGGGGCACAACAGGTGCCGCTGTAGGTGGAAGGGGAACCATCTGAAGTGAAACTGCCTGTATAGCTGCAGCTCTCGCCGTCGATGACGGACAATCTCTATAGTAGTGGCCCTCCTTCCCACACTGGAAACATATCAACGGGCCTGTCGCACAAGGCCCCACATGAGCCTTCCAACATCCCGTGCATCTGGGAGCATGAGGTCTCGCTGCACTCCCCTGAGTCGTAGTCCTCTTGAACTGATTTGGCGCTTGCCTAGCCGCTAACTGCTTCCCTTTGTCCTTGCCAGCGAACTTCCTGTCCCTCCAGGAAGTGGAACTACCAGTTCCCTTCGCCTCAGCAATCTTGGCCCTCTTGGCCTTACTCGTAATCCAGACGTCCTCAATGTGCTTACACTGCTGTACCAGTGTACCAAAATCTCTCGATGCTGCTCCAGTAATACGCTATGCAATCTCCTCACTAAGTCCCCTGCGAAACTTAGCAGCCAAAAAGGTCGGAGTAGGCATAGCCATCCGAAAGTGAGTAAACTTAACCAGCTCATTAAACTTTGCCAGGTACTCATCAACAGACAGCGAGCCCTGCACCAATCTGTCAAATTCCCCCTGCTTTCTCTCCTGCGCATCATAGGGAAAGTATCTGCCCAAAAAGAAGTCCTCGAAGAATGGCCATGTCATAACATGACCCTGCATCTCAAAAGCATGAGAGGTGTTCATCCACCACTCGTGTGCATCACCCTCCAGCATATACATGGCGAACATCAGCTTCTGTGGATCAGTACACTGCATCACACAGAAAATCTTGTCCAGCGCCTGAAGCCATCTTGCCGTAGCAATAGGATCATAAGATCCATCAAAGGTAGGTGGCTTATGCTTGCGAAAAGCATTAAGCCGACGGTCTATCATGTCACGGTCCTCAACAGGCTCCAAGTAGGGTTCCATCACCCCAGTAAGAGGAGTGACACCCTCAACGTGACTCAGGCTCTCATCCTGAAGACTAGGTGGAGGTGGTGGTGGCGATGGTGGTGGAGGTGGTGGTGGTGGAGGAAACTGACCCTCAGTGTGGCCAGCCCTCATCTCCTCCAACATGACCCTCGTCATGGTCATGTTCGCCAGCCTGTTTGCCTCAAGAACATCTTCTGTGGCCTTCCGGTTCGCCTCTCGAACGACGTCCATCATTACCAAGTTGTCCAATGTAGTGGCCTCCTGATCAGCTAGTCTAGCCGCCTGCATCTCAGTTAATGCAGTCAGGACAGGATCCGGCTGATCCTCAGTGGTCACGCGGTTTCTCCTAGGTATTACCATGACTCTGCACAAGTTACGCAAAGAATGAGTTGATCAGGGCCACGCAATGTGATCACACATGCATCATCATAGCAAAACCCATCAGAAGAAAACACTCAAGGCAGACTCGCAACCAAAACATCCTAAGTTATTGCAATACATACAGGCTTTTCCCTAGAATGTGCTCTGATACCACAAAATGTAACACCCTGTGTATACTCGGTTTATAAACATGCCAACATATTAAGCCACGCTTAATTAAAAATGCGGAATATTTTTTTTCTTTTCAATTATGACGTCATTATCATTACCAAGTTGAATTACTTAATTCATTTCCAAAACATTGCCTGTATGTAAATTGCAAAGACAGATATCTATGATGAATAACCTCATATCATAAATAAGATCATTAACTGAGTCTCTAGTCACGGCACTACAACATGTAAGCCGGACAACCCTGATGGTTTATACAACTCAAAACTAAACAACGATACATAATCAAATGTGGCATGGACAATCCCCATGCCCACCAAATGAGGCAACAAGGCCCAACAACAGTCTCAATTCAATAACATAACATGAAACTAAAAGCATAATAGCAACAGGCATAATCCAGCATCCAACATAAGCAGCAAAACAGCATATAAATCAGCTAAGCTTCGTCCTCCTGCCGCTAGAGGTCTCAACCCCACATTACCTGAACCTGAAATATGTGCCCCAAACGTGGGGTGAGATCTCTAAACAGAAATCTCTGTAAGACAAGGGGTCCTCAAGGATTTTCCACCCCAAGCTTACTTACATGTGCAATATAAGTTCTAAAAGCAGTAATTCAATATCAGTTCCAAAACCTGGGCAATGCAGCAGATAATCATATCATGTGTGTTATAACTAATCTACTGGCCAGAAAAATGCAGGAATATGTCTATTACCCATACTAGTGCAAGATGCCACTTGCACCCACCCACAGTTTCACCGTCTTGTATGACGCCACATACTCAGGCTTACCGTCTAAGTGGAACAACACATACATATTATAAGCAATTGCACATAAAGCTCAACAACCTTTTCAATTATCAAAGCATGTAAACACATCATGCATATAAACCATCCCCCCATGGGGTATGGTGGAACCACACAATGGCTAAATCGAGGACACGAAAGCTTACCTTGCAAGCTAGTTATCCAAGCCAAGAGTCCATACAAGCTCAAGTCCAAACACAGTAGAATCACAATCTGTTTTGGATCAGTAATCATATCAAAAACCATAGCTCATAAGCATATAGATAAAGAAAACGCTTCTCTTTTATGTTTCATGTCTTAAGGCTTCTCACAAAGCCGCAAGCCCTTAATCACTTAGATTCTGACTTAACAAGTCATTATAGAAGTCCAACTTCATCAATCTAGGGTCCACAAACCCATAACTCAGTTCTGTATGAACAGTACCGTTACTGTTCACGTAAACCCAGAATATCTGGATATTTATCGGCGACATATCCGGATACCACATATCCGGATATCATATCCGGATATCAATATCCGGATATTTCACGACAGAATGCAGTTCTGCATTTTCACGAGATATCACTCCAAAGGTTCGGTTTTTAATCCATTAAAACGTCCAAGCATGCACCTTTAAGCCCCTTTAGGTTCATGTTCAGGTTGGTTACTCATTTAACTCATTAACATGCCAAGACTCAACCTTTAAACCAAGAAAACTCATGATTAAGGTTGATAACACTTACCTAAGGCTCAAACTCATAAAAAGGTTGCTCTTGTAGGTCACCAACCAGATCCAAAGATTCTGACTTCAAGACTCACGAAAATGAACACCAAGGTTGCTCTTTTACTTCAAAAAGTAGCTCCTTGGAGCATCAAAATACCAAATAAATGGCCACTCCCACAAGAACACATTACACAGCCCCAAGACTCCCCTCACAGCAGCCAAAACGCTCAGAAGGTGGTCCTCTTTTCCTCACCAATCACACACCCAAGTGTCTACAAGGTTTTAGAGGAGGAAAATCAAGAGAAAGGTGGTAACTTGGTGGTTTTTCTTGAAGGAATAAGGTGACAAGTAGGAGGACAAGAGCAGCAGCCAAAAACCCACGTAGAAATGCTAAGGGATCGGCCTAGGGTTCTGTGTAAAAGGGTATTTATAGGCGATTTAACATTTCCCACACTGTATTAGCACTAATAACTACGTTTAGCATTTTAATCCCAAACTTAGGACTCTGAACCTACTCATTTTTCTAAGAATTTCATATTTTTATTTTATTTTTTCGTAGCACCTTTCCGGTACGCGCTTTTCCATAGCCAGTATCAGTTCTGGCACTAGTTCTCATTATTTTAACTTGAAACTTGTTTTACAAGTCCTGTATATTATTCTAGTGACATATAAAAACTTTTCATAATTTTCCGGGATACTTCACCGGTACGCATTTATACCGAGTAGCAGAATCGATATCTGCACTTTTCGTCAGAAAAGCGACTTTCAGCAATATTAATCACTTACCAATATTATTTAAGCCTTCTCATAATTATTAGGGTCAATTATGAAATTATTTCCTAATTTCACATAATTAATTAATTAACTTCCTTAATTAACGGTGTGGGTTCTTACATCGTGCCACACCCCTCCTCCATGGCCATTTTCTTTCAAAACTTCATCCTCTCATAACTCACTCAAAACTCACTCAAATCCAACAAAGTTTGTCACCAAAGTTGAAGGAAATCATCATCCAAACACAACCATGGTAGTCTTGAGTCTTGAAACTCACTAAATTGGGAGCATATCACCATATTCAACCGCGACCTTGGAGGGAGATTTGGAGTTCTTGAGCATTTTGTTCAAGCTTTTGATTTGGTATCACTTGGAGGATTCTTAGGCCAAGCTTGTGGGTAAGTTTCATTTGATTGGTTGAATTAATTGATTCAAATTCAGGAACCCTAGAGCTAAATTGTGTGATTGATGTAGTTAGAGAACTCAAATTGAAATTGTGTATTAGATGAAAGTGACTTAGAATGATGTTTTGGAGTGATTGATGTCATAAAAATTATTGGAGAATTTGGTTGATAACATTAGGGAATTTGATGTGGGAATTCAACACTTTGGGAAGTGACTTTGTGTTATGGTTGTGTAATTGAGTTGTGGAGAGTTTGTATGAGTTAATTGTAGAATTGTAAGGTGTGTGGAAGTGTTGAATTGGATTGGAAACCCCTTGGTATGCTTGCCCCTAGAATTCGGCCATGATAGGGAATATTGGGTGTGATGATGCAAAAATTGTTTAATGGATGTTGTGTGATTAAAAATGGTGTTTAAATGAGTTGTGTATTGAGTTGATGCATAGGAAATTAAAGAAAAAATACTTGGAGTGTGTGAGGGTGTGCATTCGAACCTTTAAAGAAAACTAAGGAAAATTGGTGCTAGGATTATAGTACATGGAAAGTAGGACTTAAGTAGGTGTTGTGGTAAGCTTGTGAAGGCATAGGAACCTTGAAAAATAATTAAGAAAATTTTCTGGTAAATTAGGCCTAAATGGCCGAACCTATGCTTGTGGGGAGGGTGGATTTTGGTGCTTTAAAATCTTGATGATTGCACCTTGTATTGATGATCCTTGTGTGATCGTTGTAGGTTGCCTCCCACGCACGGAAATTCGGAGCTTTGAGCTTGGTGGGTTGTCTTTGGTCCTTGACCAAAGGGATTTTGGTAAGTGGTCATGATTATATGCATGAATATTAAATGAGCATGTGTATGCTTTTGGTTGATTATAATTGTATTGGAAATGGCCTATGTGTAGGCATCTCTTGAAGTACCAAGCTCAGGGCCATATTTAATTGGAGCTGTCAAGCTAGAAGGATTTTATCATGTAATCCCTTGGTACTGGGGTTTAATCCCTGTGTGTGCTCCACCATGCCCGTTGAGGATAGTGGTTGGAGGTGTATGTTGATAATGTAGTATAACATAATCATGCATATTTGCCTGTATAGTGATACATAGGATGTACCGTGTCTCTGGCCAGTAGACAGTTTGCCTTCAGGCGTTACAGACTTCCACTGGATAGGTCTCCATGAGGGAGTTCCAGTTAACCTGGGGTTGTGGTGTGTCATCCGTAGAGGAGCACACTAGGAAGTCTCGGGTGTATATGAAAGAAGGGCTCATTAGTTGATGTTCTGGGAGCACTTCCTTGGATTGGAACCCGTAAGCTATATGCCGAGGCTAATAGGATGGATGTTGCGTGGCTTTGGCATTGGCCATCCTAGCTTCATCGTATTTTATTCCCTATGTTTTCCTACTTCACTAAATCCCTTGCTTTATCCCGTTTTGGAATATTGTATTATATTATTAATATGCATTGAAGTGAGCCATTGGGCGAAGTAATCTCCAGAATCTCTGGGTTACTGAGATATATTCGTATATCTCACCCCATTTTGGGGACTTTATTTTAGGTAGTGGCAGTGGTACCGGAGTGGCGGGCAGGAGGCCCGTAGGTTGAGCTTGTACATGGAGTTTATTTTGCATTTTGTGGCAATTGGGTCTAGGCTAGACTTAGGGCATGAACACTGTATATGGAGTTAGGATTATGCATTTTATCATCGATGTTCATGCAATATTTTGTCTAAGTTTAGTTTATGTTTTACCATATTTTCATTAGGAGATTTATTTGTATTATGTTTCATTGGAGAAGATGTAATTTGCAATCTTGAGACTTTGTGTAATATTGAAGCATGTATATGATGAAAGGGCAATAGTCCTATTCTAGGATTTAATTTATGTTTTATGTCAAAGGAATGCATGCAAAAGAATTAATGTGATTGAAATGGTTTAAGATTTGATAATGCCATTATTGAATTGTAAAGTAAGCTAATTGATATAAATTGTGAAGGGTTCTAAGATCATCAAGGCATTGCTGGTCCTTGAGTGCCACTCATGTTTATTAGGTACCATTCAAGGTTAGATAACACACTTTTAAAATTGGGATATGTTGAAAAAACAAAGGAGACTCTAGCGAAATTTATATAAATTGACAGATTTTGAGTGAACTTTGGGAGAACATATCTCTCTCTACAAGAGTCCAATAGGGACGTGCCATACACCATTTTAAAGCCTGAGATGTTAACTACCTTGTGTCGAAATTTGAGATCTATAGGAGTAGCACGCAGCCCTGTAGAAGCCATATAGCACAGACTGCTCAAAACGCTCCTACACATGGGGCTGTCACTGTGCGTTTTTGGGAAAATTATTCCCACTTCATTTCTTGGTCAAATTGAAGCTTGAGGTGTCTAGTTTACTTATGATATGTCAAATTTTCCAGAATCGTTGTGAGAGTAAGGGCTATTCGGAGCCCTGTTTGAGGTTGGCTGGCAGATTTGCTTGTGCAACTTCAAACGGTGATAACCGGAGCAAACGAGAACTTTATGACTTGTGTGCTAGCTTGTTAGAAAGATAATTAAGTCTAGAATAAAATACTAAAAGATGATAGGTTCGCGGCATGCGAAATTTCCGCAGTAACCAGAATACCGAACCATGTTCGGATAGGTAGAAACCGTAAAAGTGAGATTTAAGCTAAGTAGGTTTATGTGAACCCCTTAGCCTTTGTTTGGGAGTTGGTTTTAGGAGGAAAAGGAAAGAAAAGGGAGGGTTTTAATAAACTCTTCCCTTGTTTGTGAGTTTAAAAAAAAGAGGGGAAGGAATTGGAGATTTTTGCTAAACCCTCCAAAATCCTCATTCTTCTTAAAATTTAAGTTCCCCCAATTCGGGGGGTTTAGGGAAAAAATATTAAAAATTACTTATCTACTCTTAGCATTAAAATGTGAAAACTATATAAATGTAACATTATTAGAAAAATCTTAAATATCGACATAATTTAACGACGAAAAATATTTCGTTAAAAATAGTTTTAAAATTTTTGATGAAAATAATATACGTAAAAAAATTTCCGTCAAAACTAGAGATGAAATTAGAAACGGAACCAGATTTCGTTGAAAATATGATCTTTTTTAGTATTGTGTAAAGTAATAAATAATTTTGTTAGAATTTTTAAATTTAATTCAATTTGTAAAATATAATAATTATATTAATTTAAAAAGGGTAAAATTGTAAAATTATCTCATTAACCCTCTAATTTCTCCCTTATCATTTTTTTAACTCTCAAACAAGGGAAGAGAATACCCTTTAATTTCCTTCCCTTCCTTCCCCTCCAAACTCCCAAACAAAGCCTTAGTGACTTGAGAGAAGTGTTATATGATATCTAGGCATGTTATATTATTGTTCCGCAATTAGTTTTCAGTTACGGTCACAGCTTTTATTTATTACGCTTTTTTATTGTTTTAAATGCTCGCGTAATAAAAAAGAAAAAGTTTACTCACATTTTTTATAAATGAACTGTTGTGATTGTAACTGCGCTTAATATCATAATCAATGTTAACAATACCGGTACGTAACGGGCTGTTACAAGTTGCATAATCGAAATTCTTTCGTAGAATGGAAGGGAAGTGTACATAATGACAAGTAAGGGTGTAAATGGGCAAGGTCGGCCTACAGGGCCTACAGCCTAGCCTATATTAGGTCAGGTTTGGTCTATTACAAATAATAAAATAGAATATGCCTAGACTTTTAAAAAAATCTATTTAAAAAACAGACCATATGCTTTTTTATATATGTCGGGCCTATAAAGGCAGACATATATCATATTATTTATTTTAAATAAAATAAATAAAATTATTGTTTTAATAATTTTGGATAATAAAGTAATATTATTTTAGTTATTCTATTAATTGTTGAATGTTTGATACGCTTAAACATGCTAACAAGCTTAGGCCAATGCTTTTAATTTTTAAATATAGGTCAGGTCAAACCTGTAATTTGGGGCCTGCACAAGCTAACAAGTGTAACACCCCGTAGTACTCCGGTTGTTAACATACATGATATTTAGCGTACACAGCAGAAAGCTTTATTTTGTTAAATATAAAATCGTCTTATAAAAATATGAGTTAACTTTTTTCAAAACATTTCCAAAATCATGCACATGAGATATTGCTTAAGCGTAAATCTAAAACATACAACTATTAACTAATCCCATTAGCCATTATTAGTGGCCATTGACTAACCGGATATGATAACAAGTGTCATTCCTGCCAGAGTCTCACGGACAGCATAACAGCGGTTTAACGGATAACTGGAAGATAAGAATCTCACTCCATAATATAATCTTCACAGACACAGTTGATATAAACAGACATCTCACAAGTGCCACACGGACTGTGATCCCCTCAATGGGTCAATACATACATAAAGGCTCCATGCCTAAAACTAAACATCAATTACAGCATGTTCATGTACTCAACTCATGCATCTAAACAAATACATAATTCTCCATAAGCTCATCAAATACTAGTCATGAGCATTATTGCACAATTAACATAATCTCAAAATACATAACTATGGCATGATCAAAGCTAAACATTCTATCAAATAAATATCCATGGCACTCCACTAGCCACGTGCCTGGTCCTTGCCCATGGAGGGCTCACTACTATGGTAGATACCTGAAATGATGTCCCCAAGAAGGGGTGAGATAACAACAATCTCAGTACGCTCAAGGTTTATAGAGAATCCTCTATTCTCTTGAACTCACTTCCTGCAAGACAAGTTAGATATAAAGCATATATATAATCATACAGCAAAAACATAGCAACATATCTGATCCTGGTTAGCTATTCTAGGACTCATCCTCGAATAGCCAACATGTGGCATGTCCAACATGCTAATGTGCAATAACCCCCAGAGTCCAGTCAGAGGCAGTCTACACACATCTCAAGAGCATGAAATAACTCAAGGGAATGACCCAAGAGCCTACATACATATTAACTGGCCAGAAATCTCATAACATACATCATTAGTGCATCATAACATAATGAATCATATAATCTCTATATGAATGTGGATGAATGCACATATACAACTTATATCATACTTTCATACAATTGCAACCATAATGCCCACCATCATGGTGGAGTCACAAGAGAAGAGGAATATCCTAAACAAAGAGCTTATCTCCGAGAGCTATACTCAAGCTCACTTGCCTAGGCAAGTACGTATGCTCCAACAAATGTCCTCACAAGCAAGAATCTGTAGGCACACCTAGAGAAGGAATCATACATATTTATTAATGACATATTAATTAGTCAAGTAAATATTCAAGACTTAGCCATTTGTTGATTCCATTTCCTTTTTACGTACTCATATGCCAATAATATGCCCAACACAAGTCTAGACCATTAATTACATAATTACGTGTTTTAGTTCATAAGGAAGTGTTACCTTACAACAAAATCAACTATGTAATTTAAGCACTTCAATCATCTTAGAATTACACTCTAAGGAAAATAAGATAACTTGCATTATTTTCAACTCACTCTAACCATATATAACCTTCATAGTCGTGACATACTTAGGGTACACAAGGTGTTCATTTGTTCCCTAAGTCCAAAATGACTAATTAGACACTTAGCTCATCAATAACTCACTTAGGTTAAGGTCTTTTTCACTTAACTTACAATTAATCAAGACACTTATCATCAATATATGTTATTCATAACCTTGAACATTAATCATTATAAGTTACTAAGAGGTTCCCATAAACCCACTTAGAATAAATCTCACTTTTACGGTTTTTCTATAACTGTACATGCTTATGTTTTCTAGTCACTATGTGCAACCCACTTGCTATAACATTCTCATCTTTTAGTATATTAATCAAGACTCAATTACCATTCCAGCAAGGTATTATACGCCTCATTTGGAGTTCTCTAGCTCCGGTTATCACCGTTTGAAGTTGGACAAGCAAAACTGCCTGCCAACCTCAAACATCCCTCACCATTTCTGTAATTCTGGAAAATATACTAAACCAATGACTCTCAAAATTTTATACGGAAAAGTAGACACCTTGATCTTTAATTTGATATATCATGAGCTTAATTTTGGTAAGAACAAAGGGAGAAACAATTCGTGGAAGATGCAGACTCGTACAGCCCCTGCACATGGTCTCCCTGGGCAGTCTCAACTCAATTGGACCTACAGAACGCTACACCCCTTCAAATGGTACCAAATTTTGACACATCATATCTGACATCTTAAGCTTAAAAATTATGTATGGCATGTCCCTATTGGACCTCTATGGAGGGAGATATGCTCTCCCAAAGTTAGCCTAAACATTGGTCATTGAACCAAAGTGTGTTTGATTAGCAAATTCTAATTAGGTTTAGTTGGAAACCCTAGGTGAACTTAAATTTAGGGTTTTTCATTTATTTATATTCCTTAATTAGGGTTTTAAACCCTAATTAGGTCAAATTTTAGGTCAAATTACATGATTAGTGGTTTTAAACCCTAATTAGGTCAAATTTATTTCACTAATTACATGATTAGTTCATTTATTTCACCAATTACATTATTAGTGGTTTTAAACCCTAATTAGGTCAAATTTTAGGGTGTTAAGAGTTAATTAATCAATTATGCTTAATCCACCTCACTTAATCTCTTCATTAGTGTCCTAATTAAGTCTTAGAACATATTTTAAAATTACAAAGCCTAGGTTATACCATATGGCTGAATTGCATAGTGCACAAAGTTAGGGTTTTTACTTGTCTTTTTACACTCTTTCTGGGTTTAATCAAGTCTTTAGTCCCTATAGGTACCATTTTTATTAATGTTAACCATTAAACACTAATTGTAATAGTTAGGGCATAATCATAACATGTGATTTTAGGGTTCTTAGTTCATCCACATCAAGAACAACTCACACATAAGCCAAATGTGACATTTTCTCTTACAAGTCTTCATCTTTCTTGAGTTTTAGACTTCATTTTTAAGAAAATAAAACATCATTAACAATCATAAAATCCTTATGGACGAAATTAAATGTGGAGGAAAGGAGGATTTTTGGTCATCTTTTCCATAGATTCAAGCCTTACTTCTCCAAGATGGCTCCTTTAGTTCAAGCCACAACCTTTACTTACCAAGAATGCTTCTTTTTCACCAAGAACACACCTTCATGAAATATTCAAGGATTTAGAACCATGAACGTGAATTTAAAAGAATAAAGGTTGGGTTTTTCAAGAAGACAATGCAAGGAACTTACACTAAGAATTCAAAGAATGACCAAAGGAAGTGTGTTCTTCAACAAAGAGCTTCAACCACCATTTTTTGCCATAAAAGGAAGGAAATGGAGCTTCTGTTTGGGGAGAGTACAGCCACAAAATTTTGGTTCCAAGGTTCAAAATGAAATATTTCACAAGTTCAAGAGTTTAAGAACAAGATTGGTGAAGAGTGTTTTGGATTTTGATGAAGTTTAAGTGGTGAAATCTTAAATTTAGAACATAAAAAAAATAACACTTTCTACACATACTAGGAAGAACATGATCATGAACGTCATAAAGGTTAGAAAAGTTAGCTCAAAAAATTGCCTGGTTACTAAATTCAACATCTCCTATTTATTCAAAATAAACTAAAAGTAATAACATAAAACTAAAATTAAAATATCTAAAAGTAGAAAATTATTGGGTTGCCTCCTAACAAGCGCTTATTTTAACGTCACGAGCCTAACATACCTCTTTGTGATCATGGTGGCTCAAAGCATGAGCTCAGTGATGACCACGTCCCCTCGGTCAAATATAGTGCCCATCCATAATACTCCTTTGCATATGGATGAGATTGAGTAGCCTTAAGAATTCTAAACTTAGCTTTTATATATTTTCCTTTGCTCCTACGCTTTTCCATCTTAACTTTTGGTCCTGAAAGTGTAACTTTCATGCTTTGGAGCACAGAGAGTGGGTGGATTTCAAGAACACGCTGGGAGCTTTGAGGATTCACAACGACATCACGCCAGTGGAGTTTGGGGAACCTTTATTGTTTTCTTGTGATTTTGAATTCGCTATGCTAGGCTAGATTTCTTTGTAGTTAGGGGGTAGATGTAACCCGATTGAATCTTTATGTCTATGAGTTGAATTTTTACTGTAATTTTCCTTTCCATAGTGCATGAATTTATCTATTCTTAATGCTTTCTATGAGTTGTTGCTTGTAGAATGATTTATGATAATTGTATGATGATGGGACGTAAATTTGTTCTCATCTAAGCTCATTTTGATGGCAAAATACCATACGTTCCCTCATATGATGTGTAACTTAGCATGAAAATCATTTGTTTTACACATTTGTGACAAAAACACAGTGGGGGAACGTATGATGACGTATTCTTTTGAAAACATATTAAAAGGGGAACAGATTGAGAGCATTTATTACACCTGCTACCTTCATTCAATGCTCTGCTCATTTTGCAGGAAACGTGGAAACAATGTCTCCTAAAAAGCAAGTCGGTGCACCACTTAAGCAGCAGGAAACGTGAACAGCAGAGAATCAAGAGTTCTCATTGGCTAGGAAGAAAGCAAGGCATGGGGGACTGCAAGAAAACAACTAATCATCAACAAAAACTGTCCCATCAAGCAATTTGCAAGCTTCTAAACACTGTTGCCACCGCCCCGTCCCTTCATTCAAGAAACCAACTCCAAAGGATTTACAAGACTGTCGCTCTCTCTTCTGCCTATAAATAGGACGTCCCAAACACAAAAACATCATCGAATTCTGGAGGGATTGAAGTCCTAAAAGAAGAGATCACCTAGTATTAGTTAATAGTTTAGTTTTGTATAGTTTTAACTGTAGTTAAGTGACAACCCTTCTTCCTTACTCTGTGTCATCCATTACGACTCCCCACAAGCATCAAACCATCTTCTCCATTTTATACTTTGTTGTAATCCTTCTTGTTTGATTTCAATATAAGTGTTTCTTCTTTTCTTTCCAATCGTTATCTCTGAACTGAATCTCGGGTCTATGAGATTTCAGTTTAGAATAATTATGTTTAAAATATCAACCATGAGCTGAACTATCTGTGGAATGGATAAGCTGTAAAACTCTTAAAGAATTATTTCCAAAACTCTTGACTGAAGCTTTTTGTATTTCTTTGGCTAAGTAAGCTATATTCATTGTGTATCAACGGAAATTGAACACATACTGAGAAAGAAACTTCCTTAAGGAAGGGATTTCAGACAGCTTAGCCATTGAGGGAAGGTAGTGTTATGGCAAAAAAACTATTGGTCACCTTAGGAATAAGGGGCCACTTCGTCCATTTTAAGGTTCTGTACTAAGTACCTGTTGGAGTCAAGGGAGCCGTAGGAATATGGAAACTTGTGAGCCATCTAGTCCATGAGCTGAGGAATCAGAGTTGGCAGATAAGAAACTGGGACAAGGCCAAAAAGTGCTAAGTCTTGAACAGAGGAAATAACTATTTAAGAATGTAGCAGTGAATATGTTCCTTCTGTTAAACTATTTTTCAAACCATCCACTTTGTTGTCTCTTGATTATAGTTATCATTACTGTTTTATTTTTACTTTGTTTAATCTTGTATCTATCAAACTCCAATGATTATTATCACACCTTCTTCTAAACAGGAAGGATCACATACATAACGCAGCGAGCAATTGTTTGCCATCAGACTGAACTTACTGTTCCTGAGAGACGTCGTCAAGACAGTAGGGAAAGTTTGACCAGACAGTTCATTCACTAACTTTTCTTCTCATTTTCATTCTTTTTAAAATAGTTTAAGACAATATTTAGAGTTCTATCCTCGTGGGAACGATAATCTAGGCCTTAATACACCCATTATTACTTGATGTGTGCACTTGCGCACTTGGGTTGGAAGTAAGGGAACAACTCTGTTTTCTGTTGCTAACTTAGAACAGAGGAACGTCCCTTATCAGAATATATAATTTTCGCCATCAGCAAACCACCCAACATATGACAATAGGAATATTGGTGCATGAACCTTATTTGATAAATTCATCATAATCCTTGTACATAGGGCAATTATGCAATCTTGTGATTCTTATGTTCAATGCTTATTTTCTTGAGGAATAATCGGGGAATTAGGATTTTTTCAAGATTATAAAGAATTAAGGTCTTGAGGGATTGAATCCTAATTAATTTAGTGAATCGATTAGCAATACATTAAGGGCGGTTACATAAAGATTTTAATTCATTGCATAAAAAGAAAAATTGAGGGAAATTGAATCCCTAACTATATTTTCTTAATTGTTAACAACCCGTCTTTTATTTTCATGCTTTATTATTGAATATTTTGGTTTTTTTAGAATTCTGTGATTTTAATCATTGATTGTTTTAAATCTTTGTTCTATTAATCTCGTATTTGATTGTCCAATTAAAGCGTAAAATAATGAATTAGTGAATGAAATCCTAGTCCTCGTGGGAACGATCTCGTAAGCACTTACACTTTATTACTTTTATATCCGTTGACCGGTGCCCTTGCTGAAAACGCAAAGATCAGCCTTTTAAAAAACCTATTTAGAAAAACAAGCCATAAGACTGCTTTTATATGCCGGGCCTATAATCCTAAAGATCAGCCTATATTATATTTTTAATAAAATAAATAAAATAATTATTTTAATGATTTTGAATAATAAAGTAATATTATTTTAATTATTTTTTTAATTATTAAATGCCTAATAGCTTAAACAGGCTAATAGGCCTAGGTCAAGGCTTTTGTAATTTTAAATATAAGTTAGGTCATACTTATAATTTAGGCATATATAAGGCTAATAAACCATGCCAGGCCTAAAGTATTTTACACGGTCATGATTTATTTAAGCCAAAGCCTAGCCCAATCCATTTACACCCCTAATTATAATGAATTAAAAAAGAAAAAGCTAAAAGCTTCAAAGAGGAGTTTTTTTTAAGATATATACTAGTTTTTTAGAATTCTTATATTTATTTTCCAGTTTCACCCTTATTCTAAATTTGCATTTACCAATTTTACTCTTTAACCTAATAACATATTACTTCATCTTCCTTCCTTTAAAGCCCTCAAAATAGTTTTATATAATTACCAATCATCTTTTAGCTTTTTTTTGAAAAAACTTTAGCTTAAAAGTAGTTTTTAGTTTTATATACTCAACTCATCCAATTACTTGGCTAGTGTAATCTAATCAATCATTGGCTCTAATACCACTGTTATGGTGTTAAGGGATGCCAAAATATGGGAGACTACCACCCGCATATCAATGGGATAAGCAAGAAGCCCACAATAAGTGGATTCATCACTACTGCTCAACCCAATATCTGTGTTATGTTTATGGGTTCTTTCACTTATATGTCCTATGTTTAGCCAATTCATTTTTGATATAAGACTTTATTACTCACTTGAATTCTCAACATTTCACCCATTTTTTACTCACTTGAAATTAAAAATGAAAAAAATAGGATGAATACATGTATCTAGTGAGTGGTGTTTCTAATTTAAGTAAATATAGAATGTATGACAAAATAAACAAGAATTGATATAAAAGGGGCCATTAGTGGTACCTAGCATTTAAATAGGCTGGATTAAGATAAATTTTAGCTTAAATAGGTTAGGTTTATATAGAACAATTTATGTTTAGACTAACTTGTTAATCTCATAAAGGTTAAATTATACGTTTGACTTTACTTTTTTTTAAATAAAAGACTTGGTTTGCTCTATCATTACTACAAGGCTTAGCAAGACTATTACAATTTCAATTATAATAAAACTAAGGGTTCGTTTTTTCTACAGTCAATGTAGATAACTTATCTACAATAAGCTCAAAACGACGTCGTTTTGAGGCGGAAATCAAGGTATTTTTGTAATTATAATTTATTTAAGGGTTATAATAGTCTTTTTCATTATAATTTTTTAATTTTTCAACCCAAAACGACGTCGTTTTGGGACCGAATGTAGATAACTTATCTACATTCAATTTAGAAACATTAAAGCCTAAAACTAATACGAATTGTTTAAGAAATTAGATCATAAGAATAAAAAGAATAACTCTTATGACAAGCAAATAATCTCTTCAAAACACTTCATTATGAGAAGTCAAAGAAAGATAAATCCATTTCAATAACTTTTAGTATTGAATCTAAAATACCATAAATCACTTTAAATGACAAAATCAATGTCATATAATAGTAAAAATTCATCATAAAATATCATACATCGTCTTGTAAGTTTTGATGTGAAACTTTCTAAAATAAACATGTGTCATAAGGTTGATTTTATTTTATTTTCACTGTAACCTATTGGCAAAAAAACTTAATATATTGTTTTTTAATAAAAAATTACGAAAACATGGTCGTTTTAAATATAAATACAAATCTATAGTACTCAAACACGCCCTATAGGGGCGTGACTCACTAGGTGCTGACACGTGGCACAAAAAGTCAATAGTTTGACCATAAAACTTTGGAAGTCCATAACTTTTGACTCAGGTGTCCGAATTATGTAAAAAAAAGTTTTGATTCCACACAACTTTTCAAGATTTACGCAGTGACACCTCATTTGACATATTTGTCTCTAACAAAAAAGTTCAAATTTACAACAATGATACTATAAAAACGTTTAAATCCAGATACATAAAGAGAAAATCATTGTCATGATTAGAAACATTCATAGTAAATATCCTTATGATTATGGTGTCATTGTTGAAAAATATTTGTAGGACACAAAATTTCAACTTAAATATCATCGTTCACACCCTCAGATATAAAATATGTAAAGCGAAGCACACTGAAGCATTTTTTGAAAAAAATTTTGACCAAGTCCCCTTCGGGTACTTGTCAACACGTTCGTCTCAAAAATTTATTCGGAATAAAAAAAATAACCCTGATTCGGGCACCCGAGGCCAAAGTTACGGCCTTCCAAAGTTTTACGATAAAATATCCAAAATTTTGAAATTTTTTCCACCAAATCCCCTTCAATGAGACCTCATTGCGTAGATCTTGAAAAGTTGTGTGGAACCAAAAAACAATTACCTAATTCGGACACCCGAGTCAAAAATTATGGCCTTCCAAAATTTTACGGTCAAACTATTGATTTTTTGTGCCACGTGTCAGCACCTGGTAAGTCACGCCCCTTGTGGGACGTGTCTCTCTCTATCAGGTCACGCCCCATATGGAACGTATTTGAGTGCTATAGATTCATATTTACATTTAAAATAACTATAGTTTCGTAAATGTTTATTAAAAAAGGGGAAGGTTATAGTTACTATCTCTTTTTCTTACTACCTTTTACTACTAAATCTTAACCGTTGATTTCCGTCAATCTAACAGTTATAATTTATTGGGTCATACTTATTAATTAATTATTAATTTCTAATAAATTATAATCATCAAATTGACGGAAATCAACGGTAAGATTTGGTAGTAAAAGATAGTAAAAAAGGAGAAATAGTAACTATAACCTCTTCCATTAAAAAAAAAATTTAATTTTTTTTTGCCCGAACCTATTAGACATAAACAGAGATACACCAATATTCTTTCAGACATAGTGATATCTAGCAAAGTGGGATTTGAAATTTAAGTGAATAAAATATCCATTACAAGAGTAGACAACGATGGGAATTTAGTGGAGCAAATATTCAGTAAGGAAGACATTTTCCATTTAGGTGGTGTTTGGTTCAGGGATTGTAAAAAGTTAGCTATGCAAATGAAAATGGCAAAGTTGGGTATCCATGTTTGGTAGACTGATTCTATCAATTTTCCTATCTATTATATTTGCATAGCCTTCCGCATTTGGTTGAAGAAAGCAAGCATTTGTCACTGTTAGGAAAGACAAGTTGGAGGTGGTTTTTTATACTTAGCCATCTAAACAAAGCTCATGGCAATCCAAATCAGACCATATTACCCTCATGTAAAGCGCAAAGAAAGATTGAATCATTCAAAACTGCAGAAGCTGCAGCAAGAGCTTACGATGAAGCTGCATTGAGATTCAGAGGTAACAGAGCAAAACTCAACTTCCCAGAAAACGTTACTACAACAATGCGATCACCACCTGCTCACGATTTTCCTATCGCCATTTCTGGTTCACCATCATTTAATTTTTTTCCGGCACCGCCTCTTCCACCGCCGTTTCACCCACCATTCATGCAGGGACAACCTTTTCAAGGCTCCTCTGATTTGATGAGAGACTACTGAGAATATTCTCAGAAGAGCTCAGGTGACTTCCATGGACTTGAACAATGGTTCTATGATTCGCAAATGGCAGCGATTCAATCTTCATCTTCGTTGTTATCACCATCTTTGTCATCTTCTACATCACCAACTGCATTTTCTCCATCCAGTCAATTATCCTCTGCTTCTTTCTTATCATGCATTCTAGTCGACAACACCGCCGTGATCTCCAACCTCGGTTGTGGGTGTTCACAGAATGTTGAGGACCTCAAGCGGACGATGCAATAGGCCTGGTAATATTGCATTTATAAATTGTCACCGACGATGGACAAATTTGGATGACGGAAATTACCGTTGGAGGACAAATGGCATACACTGTTTACTTGTATTAATAATGGGGTTATTTTTGTAATTATATCCCATTTACCCATTAATATTTTTTCCTCAACCAAACATAGGTTTCAAAAACTTTTATCGATTTGCCGGGTAATATTTGGCTCAACCAAATAACTTTTTTTACATTTTCCTACCAAACTCACTTTCCAACCATTTTTCTATCATTTACATTTTTTAGTATTCAAAAAATTTCTCCTCAACCAAACGCCTCCTTAGTGGTTGCCATTCGAGGTGGGTTGGATTGGAAAACTAAACAGAGATGGAGCAAGTTGGGTTGCCATGCCGTGGGGAAATTATACGTACGCTGTAGGGTGCGTGGCTGGAAATTATTTTTGGTGCTCCCATTATACTGAGTACTTGGTATATTTTTTAACAAATATAATAAAAAAATAATATTTCTACATTATTTTTATCTCTATATTTATTTTTACTATGTCCCATATTTTTTTATTTTTAGCAAGGAAGCACATACTTCCAGTATATTTAAAAATAAGCCCGCGTGGCTGGGGATGGATTCACAAACAAGTATTGTGATGGAAATGTGACATATTGGAACTTTAATCATGAGGCAGCTGAGAAGTATTATCAGGACAGCTGGGTAATCAGGATCAATGACATTGTGCAGACGTACAAGTGCTGAATTAAGCCTCGATCGTGAAAATATTTTAAGGGCTCCATGGCACTTATTATTACGTACATTCATACAATAAAAACAAGACGATGAATGTTGATATATTGTCATATCAATGTTGGAGGAGATGGAAAAATAGTTTATCCAAAATATAGATATTTTATTTGAAAAAAATATTTATCCTTTTAAATTGTATATAATTTTGTCATTTTGAGAAAGAAAAAGAAATAATCTAGTATTTTTTATTTAAATTTAAAATTTAAAAAATAAATTACTCACTTTCTCTCTCATGATTTTCATTACTTATATATTTCTCTAAGTTAAAATGACATATATAACTCTATATCCTCTAAAAGAACAAATACTAAACCATTTTATTTTAAATGACATTTACTACATGCGACTGAGCACTTAAAATTGCTCTCCTCTACCAGGAACCTGGGCTTCCTGGTATTAAAATAATCAAACACCCGCCTCTTGAATTGAGGAAAATGCTCTCTGTATTTTTTCTTGTGCTGTTGGCCCTATGTTATAAAAAAATCGTCCATGAAAATTTTTTTAAAAAAAATTAAAAACGTATTTGTTCTTCATTTAATTTAAAATATATTATAATATTTATTTGGTATAAATGTATTGATATATTAATATGCCTTATTTCATTATAGATAAGTGCTTCAAAAAAATTGTGATATTAAATGATGTTAATAATCTTTTTTTTTTTTGTATACAATGATGTTAATAACCTAATCAAATAATCGATATCTCTTGAATAAACTTTTTTGGTGGCAATTTTTCTTGAATAAATTAAGAGCGGCAATCCATGTCAAATCACTTTAAGACTGAAACTGAGAAAAATCACTTTACATGCATTCTAAACTTTTTTTTTTAGGGTTTTTGTTTTATCCTTTAACATAACACAATAAACTTTTCTACACTCACAACATTTTGTGGGGTCCACACTTTTTAAAACAAAAAAATAAATAAAAAATTAAGGCACGCAAAACGAATCTCTATAACATTACACAATCACTTTTCCTACAACATAACTCTTATAAAACCTTTTCTTTTATCTACCATTAGCTCCTTGACCTAATATATATATATATATATATATATATATATATATATATATATATATAAGACTTATCGTTTCTCAAGTTGCTTGAGATAATCTTATCTTCGGCTACTAAATCATAACTGTACAAAGATGGATCAATGGTGATAAAGGAAGAGAGAGAAAAAAAAATCATAACTATTCAAATGTGAATCAATTGATATAAGAAAATAAATAAATAAAACGACGTCGTTTTGGGTAGCCGGAGATAAACTTATCTAAAACTGCTTGAGAAATATTTTTCCCATATATATAGGAAAAAGTATTTCTCCAGTCACCGGAGATAAAGTTATCTCCAGTGAGCTTAAAACAATGTCGTTTTGGGGTTATAAGATTAAAAAATTATAATGATAAAGACTAATATAACTCTGCAAAATATTATAATTATAAAAATGCCTTGATTTCTGTCCCAAAACGACGTCATTTTGGGCTCACTGGACATAACTTATCTCCATTGACTGGAGAAATCTTTTACACATATATATATATATATATATATATATATATATATATATGAATTTATATTTCTGCAGTTGTTCTACGTGCAGCAGTCAAAAAGAATTAAATATGAAAAATCATAAACACACATAAAATGAAAGTATTAAATGTGAGGAATCATAATCATACACCTGTCATTGTTATACGTAAAGCGGCTGTATAAACAATTTTACCGTATATATATATATGAGGCAGGATCCTTTGACACCTGTGTCAAACTTTGAAATTTGACATTAAATCCTAACCGTTGATTTTTGTCAATCAACGGTTATCATTTATTGGAAATTGCACTTATTAATTAATCATTAATTTCCAAAAAATGACAATTGTTGATGGGCGGAAATCAACTGTAAGGATTTGGTGTTAAATTTTAAAGTTTGACACCAGAGTCAAATGATCGTATCCCCACACACACACACACACACACACACACACACACACACACATATATACATACATACCTATATAGGTAAAATAATTTATGTAGTCGCTTTACATACAGCAACGACAGGTGTATGGTTATGATTCCCCACATTTAATTCTTTCATCCTTTGTATGGTTATGATTTCTCGCATTTAATGCTTTCAGGTATATATATGACAAGTATTTAATTGTTGCACGTATAACAGTTGCAGAAATATAAATCCCTATATATATATATATGGGGTTTATATTTCTGCAGACTGCAGCTGCTGTACGTGCAGCAGTCAAAAAGCATTAAATATGAAAAATCATAACCATACATAAAATGAAAGCATTAAATGTGAGGAATCATAATCATACACATGTCATTGTTGTACGTAAAGCGATTGTAGAAATAATTTTACCATATATATATATATATATATTTCATTTTTTCTGCTGTAGATAACTTGTCTACATTGAGTCCAAAACGACATTATTTTTGGTCGAAAATCAAAGTATTTTGTAATTATAATTTATTCATGGTTATAATAGTTTTTCTCATTATAAATTTTTAATTTTTTAATCTAAAATGATGTTATTTTGGAATTGAATGTAGATAAATTATCTATTGTAGAAATATTAATACCATATATATATATATATATATAAACAGTAAATTTTATACTAATATAGCACGTGCATCCTAATTATGTTTTCAATTATTAAATTATTGTTTTTATTCAAAGAAGGACCCGCCGCTAAAGACTTTCTTTGAAAACTTGCAGTTTTTCACTATTCCATTTTCTAGTAAGTAGGGCAGGCAAATGCAAAATCCCATCTGTAGATATATCATATATAAACTTTTTTAAATATAATTAGGATTGATTGAGTGTGACTAGCCCATCCTACATTGGTTTCATCAATCGTAATGAGATATAGCAAAAGTAACATTTCCCCCGTAAAAGCATGCTATCTTTGAAATAACATCATATTTTATTTGTACCATAATCATTGCGTAATCTATTGTTGTACGTAAAAAATGATTGTAGAAATAATTTTATCATATATATATATATATTTTATTTTTTCTACCGTCAATGTAGATAACTTGTCTACATTGAATCCAAAACGACATCATTTTTGGTCGAAAATCAAGGTATTTTATAATTATAATTTATTCATGGTTATAATAATTTTTCTCATTATAAATTCTTAATTTTTTAATCTAAAATGATGTTATTTTGTAATTGAATGTAGATAAATTATCTACCGTAAAAATATTAATACCATATATATATATATATATATATATATATATAAACAGTAAATTTTATACTAATATAGCACGTGCATCCTAATTATGTTTTCAATTATTAAATTATTGTTTTTATTCAAAGAAGGACCCGCCGCTAAAGACTTTCTTTGAAAACTTGCAGTTTTTCACTATTCCATTTTCTAGTAAGTAGGGCAGGCAAATGCAAAATCCCATCTGTAGATATATCATATATAAACTTGTTTAAATATAATTAGGATTGATTGAGTGTGACTAGCCCATCCTACATTGGTTTCATCAATCGTAATGAGATATAGCAAAAGTAACATTTCCCCCCTAAAAGCATGCTATCTTTGAAATAACATCATATTTTATTTGTACCATAATCATTGCGTAATTCGTCGTACATAAAGTGATTGTAGAAATGATTTTATTATATATATATATTTCATTTTTTCTACAGTCAATGTAGATAACTTGTCTACATTGATTCTAAAACATCATTTTTGATCGAAAATCAAGGTATTTTGTAATTGATAGGGAAATTTTTTGAATACTAGGGAAATGTAATTGATAGGGAAATGATTGAAAAGTGAGTTTGGTAGAAAAATATAAAAAAAGTTGTTTGGTTGGAAAAAAATTTACCGGACAAATTAGATAATATTTATAAAGTCTATGTTTGGTTTGAGGTAAAATATAGACGGGAAAATAAGTGACAATTACAAAAATATCCCTCTTTTTAAAAAAATTTCAATCACCTACCTTTTACTTTTTTTTTGGCACCCATATCTTTCTTCACTTCACGACATCAATGATGAGCCAGTTGGTCCCAGGCCTTTCAGTTTTTATTTTGAGCAGCCAACATTAAGTGCAGAGCACATCAAAGAGCTCATCTAGATGGAATCAGTGAATTTCAATCCAGATCCACCCTGTTGGTAATTCTTTCTTATTTGTATATATGTAACAAGATAAACTTCTTTCACCTTAAATACGGTGCATGTCCATCATTGTTCAGATAAGTTGCTAGGTACAGAAAGTTCCCTTCCTGGGAATCTAGTTCTAGACCATTTAGGATGCAAATGAAAATGGGTAATCTTTAGAAATCTTGTTGAATATCACAAGCATTTATACAAGTTGAAAAGCTGTTGTATTATGTTGAAGTTTGCTTAAGGAGGAATGGGAGTCGGGGTCTGGGAGGAGCAAATATGATAGCAAAAATCGCGAGTCTGTATTGGAGCGTTTTTCTTATTATCTATCAATAATCTTTGAATCCTCTTTTCTGGTTTTTAATGTTTAGATCTAAACAGAGACGAAGAGGGTATTTTTGGCAATGAAAAGCTCCTCTTTCTCCCATTTGCATAGACAACTTGAAATACCACATTGCAAAAGGTTTTTCTCAACAGTGTTTTTCCCCCATTTTTACACACAAATGCAAATTGCTGGGCAACACAGATGCATGGGGAAAATTTTGGAAAACTTCAACCAAACAAGGAAATCCAGAAAAGCCACACTCAGATGCATGGATAAATTCTACAAAAACCTCAACCAAACACTCCCTAAAAAGTATAATAATCTCAATAAAATTAAGTTAGTTTATTATAAATCATGGTTAAAAAAATTAAATTAATGAAAATATTAATTGAATACATTACATGATGATTAGATGATGGATGCATTGAACTACACATTTTATGCAATTTTTTGGTTATAAATGAAGTATATGGTATAAGAGCTAGTGCGTGCGGGAAAAAGGAAAGTAGATTAAACTAGATCTACTTTAAAATTTCAATAAAGTTAGTAAATACATGGTGTATTACGCAAATATTTTTAAATTTAAGAAAGAAAAAAGTTGAATCACAAAATATTTAAAAGAAATAATGTTTAAAATTATAAAACTATGCATAATTAATTCCAAAAAAAATTAAATTAAAAATTTAAAAAGAGAAGTTAACAATTATATGAGCGTTTCTTTAAGAGAGAATAGACTAAAAGTTCATTTGTTGAAAAATAAATTGCATTATAGCACAACAAAATTTTACTTAAGTTTAAATTTTAAAACGTGTAAGTACTGCGTAAAAAAGTAGCTCAAAAGACCATACAAAAATCTAAAACTTAATTTTGTATCCACTAAATTAAGTTACAAGATTTTTTTTCGATGCTTAAAATAAAATGAAAAGGACAATTAATTTCTATTCGCGTATTTTTCTAACTCTAATTTACACATTGCTCTAGTCGATATCCATAGGTCCAATGGGTTGGACCCAATATCGAAGGTCCAACGAAGGAACCTTCTAAATGATACTCCATTGTGAGCCATAGAGTTTTGCAATAGAGAATTTCCTTCTCTTTGTACAGTTCATCATCATACACACACTCTAACACTCTGTGTGCACCCGATGTATTAAATATACATATGGTAATAGCGCAGCTCAAAAAAAATGCAGAAGCTTAATTTTTCCAATTATGATCATTATAAAATTAACCAAGTATATTTACTTATTCTTTTTCAAAATATCGCCTGTAGGTAAATTGCAATAAGTAACTATACTGAAAGACCTCATATCATAAATAAGTATCAATTCATGGAACTACAACTCGTAGACCAGACAATATCCTGATACAATATTACAGCTCAAGTCTGAAATAAACATAACTTATACCAATGTGGCACGGATAATCCCTATGCTCACCAAAAAGCAACATTAATAATGTCTTCAATACGATAGCCATAAAATAGGAATCAGGCATAATCATATGATACTATGGTAACAAAGAAACATGCATCAATCAGCTAAACTCTGGCCTCCTGCCACCAGAGGTCTCAACCTCAGAGGTACCTTACCTGAAAATGTGCCCCATACGGGATGAGATCTCTAAAAAGAAATCTCAGTAAGACAAGGAGTCCTCAAGGACTCTTCCTCCCCATGCTCACTTACACGTATATAATAAGTTCAAAAGAATGCATGTTCATGTTAAGGCAATATAAGCAAAACAATATATATATATATATATATATATATATATATATATATATATATGTTCTGCCTGAGGCAGAGGTGTCCGACCGTAGGTCGGATGATTGATCTTGGATCTAGTGCTTTCTCTCTAGATACCTATAAATTAGGTATCTTGGGGACAACGAATCACTACACACTATATAATGGCCTTAGCCAGAGGAGGTGTGTGTGTGCACTGTCGTGATTGCATAAAAATAGGGTTCGAGAGATCAGTCGTACTTGTGGTCTTTAGCTCCTATTTATAGAGCTTACCTTTGGGCTTGTGCTGTTTGGGCTTCTCGCAGGCATGGGCCTTTTCCAGGTCCATAATAGTTGCCCCCCAACCCGGTAGAATGAGTCTTCAGGGTGCCGGGATGTCCAAGTCAGGTCGTGTGTTGTCTGCATTTTAGCCCGGACGTCGGTCATCTAGCCATTATTTTGTTGCTTCTGATCTCGGCTTATCAGCCTGGCTTCAAGAAAGAACCCGAGTTTTCTCGGGCTTCTCCAGACACAATTGTATCCAGGTTGTTCTGCCATAGTGTGGTACAACGTCCTTCTTTGGAAGACGGTTCCATTTTCTTGGTTTTCTCCCAGAAACGGTTCCTATCTCACCAAATGATTGCCTTTCCACGTGTCTCTTTTATCGAGCGCATCGTGTAATGTTCACCGTTTCCACATTAATTTCTACTGTCCATAACGTCCCTCAACTGCCTTGTCAGCCTCGAAATTACTTTCATAACTCTGCCTTTTGGTTTTCGCGGGTTGAAAAACCTTTCAACTTCAGTACCTTCCTATCATTTCCTCATTAACCCACCATCTCACTCTTTCACCCATTTACGAACAATCGCATTGCGTCTGGTACCTCTTGCTATGTTCATACCTTTCACATTCTTGAAGTTCATACTTCTCAGGTACGTTTACCGGTGTTTTTCTTTACTTGTTGGTTGCTTCTCTATCTTCCATGTTGTTCTCTGTTTATCATTGCCCCCATCTGTTTTGAGTTCATTTGCATGCGTATTCTGGGAAAGAGTCTGGTTTTATGATTTTTGCTTCTGTAATGCACCGTATTGTTCTTGTCTACTTGGTTAAGTTCTGTTTATTTCCAGTGCGTTGTTTATGAGGCTATCTGCCATCTGTTCACTTCTCTACATACCTTAGTGCGAAAATTCTTTTGGGATGGGTGAAAGGAACTGTAATGTTCGAGAGAGGTCCACTTTCCCTCGTGTCTTTGGCCGTGCTGATAAGATTGTTGCCGAGGAGGAGGAGAGATATGCTGAAGAAGAAGAAAGGTTTATTCAAAGTTTGCCTCCTGGTCCGAGGTATTTGTTGTATGGAAGACCTCGAACGGAAGAGGAAACCCAGGCCGCCCTATTAGGAGGTTATCGAGGAAGTGGAAGTAGAGCGGTGTCCTCATCTCGTCCTTCATTCGAAGGGCGAGGGAGGGGTTTCCGAGGTAGTGGAGTACCTTCCTCTCACCTTCCAGCTCGGGGACAGAGCCGGGGTCTTGGGGGTCGTCATGGTGGTTTGAGGGCTCCATCTAGACGTCTTATTCATAACCCAATTTCCAATCCCCTTCTTTCAAACTCGGCCCCTGCTCGTCTTCCTACTCTCCCAAGAGTTCCTGCTCAGCCGAGTATTAGGTGTCTAGAACCTTGTTTCAATTATATTTATCTCAGTGCCCAGTTTGTTGAGAAGGGCAACGATTTTATGGCCGACCTAATTTTAGGCAGTTGCTCTCACCATCCTGGTTTATCTATCCCGGCTTCAACTGTTGAAACCGATGACTCAAGTTCTTCCACTACTAATTCGTTTAATTCTGGTACGTATTCTCTTTGCTACGTGCTGCTTCTTAATTTTTAATCCTCCCCCTTTGTTGTTCTAGGTATTTATGGAGTCCTTTCTGCAGAGTTACACGTTGAAACTGCATCCTCTTGCCAGGGTCAATAGGCCGAGGTCAATCCAGCAGAAAAAGGTTCTGCCCCCGTTGGTGCCGATCTTCGACAGCTATATCCTTGGGTTATGGAGGAAGTTTTAAGCTTCAGATTCGAAATGTCTACCGAGGATGTATCTGGGCTTCCAATTGGCTGAGTATGGCCTCTGTTTAGTGGTGGTTTAGGGGCTGAGTTCTTGAGTTTCATGGAGGGAGCCATTGTCTTGGCTTTTGGAGCTTCAAGAAGCCATTTTTATTGAGAAAGAACCTTTCTTGTTAGCCTTTTTCGTGGACCCTTGAAGTCAGAACTTTGGGATTGACTTGTAAGCTCCAAGAGCACTTGTGGTTTCTGTTTTGAGCCTTTGGGGGTATGTTCCTCACTTTTGATCATGAGTTTCCTTGTTAAAGATCAAGTCTTGGCATGAAAAATATAGGATTAAGTAGCTAGCATGATCACTGGTCTAAATGGGTTTAAATATGCATGATTTAACATGTATAAGGGTTAAAAATGGAACCTTGGTTGGATATTTTCGCGAAATTAAGAAACTGCATTCTGTCGCGAAATATTCGAATATGATATCCGGATATTGATATCCGGATATTGATATCCGGATATGGGCTTGGTGATATACGGATATGGATATTCGGATATGATATCCAGATATGGCCCTGTGAGATATCCGGATATTCTGGGAATTTTGAGTTGGGTATTGTTCTGTTTATACAGAATTGAATATTGGGTTTATGGACCCATAATTGGTTAAGTTGAACCTCTGTAATAATTGAACTAAGTCAGAATCACTTAGATTAAGGGCTTATGGCTTTCGGAGAAGCCTAATGGCATGAAACGTAAAAGGAAACGTTGTCGTTATGTCATAAACTATTAGATTATGAATGTTGATATGATTGCTGGTTTAACCCGACCGTGAGAGTGCTGTTTGTAGACCTTGGGCATTGTGGACCTTTGACTTGGGATTGATTGCTTGAGAGGTAAGCTTTCGTGTCTTCGGTTTTGTCCATTGTTGGTTCCACTATACTTCATGGAGGGATGGTTTATATGCATGATGTATTTTTATGAAATGATATTTGAAATGTTATTGAGCTGTTAAGTGCAAGTGCCTCATGGTATGTATATGGTGTTCCACCTAGACAGTAAGTCTGAGTATGTAGCGTCATACAAGATGGTGATTCTGTAGGTGGGTATAAGTAGCATCTTGTACTGTAGGTTGTAGACATATGCAATTCCTACATGTTCTCTGGCTAGTAGGATTCTGACACACATGAAATGATTATATGCTACATTGCACAGATTTTGGAAATTATACTGTTTTACTATTTTAGAATTTATATTGCACATGTAAGTGAGCTTGGGGTGGAGAGATCCTTGAGGACCCCTTGTCTTACTGAGATTTCTTTTTAGAGTTCTCACCCCACGTTGGGGCACATTTTCAGGTTCAAGTACCTCGGGGGTTGAGACCTCATACGGTAGGAGGCCGGAGCTGAGTTGATTATGCATGTTGACTGCTGATATGCTTGCTTAGTGATTATGCGTTATTTCCATTATATTGTTATTTGAGCTGAGACTATGTTGGGCTTTGTTGCCTTATTTGGTGATCATGGGGGTTGTCCATGCCACGTTGCCTTGACTATGTTTATTTAGACTTGAGTTGTATAATGTAGCAGGATTATTGTCCGGACTACGTGTTGTAGTTCCGTGATTAGATACACATTTATTTAATGAGGTTATTCATTTAGCTTTATTGTAATTAACATACAGGCATTATCTTGAAAAAGGATTAAGTAATCAACTTGGTTAATAATAATGACATCATAATTGAAAAGAAAAAGTTATCTTCCGCAATTAATTAGCTGCGCTACTGCCATATGTATGTTTAATACACCGGGTGCACATGGGGTGTTACATTTTATGGTATCGGAGCACTTTCTAGGGAAAAAAAGCATGTATGTGTTGCATTAACTTAGGATGCTTTGTTGTGTGTTTTGTCTTGTATGTTTCTCTTTTGGGTTTTACTATGATGATGCATGTGTGACCATATTGCGTGGGCTTGATCAACTCATTCTTTGTGTAACCTGTGCAGAGTCATGGTATTACCTCGGAGGGACCGAGAGACTAGAGAGGGTCAGCCTGACCCGGTCCTGGCTGCATTAGCTGAGATGCAAGTGGCTCGACAAGCCGACCAAGAGGCCATTAGAGTGGCCAACCAGGCAATGCTGGACGCCGTGAGAGAGGCGAACAGGAAAGCCACTGAGGATGTGCTGGAGGCAAACCTCCTGGCAAACATGACCATGATGAGGGTTATGTTGGAGGAGATGAGGACTGGTCATGCTAGTGGATAGCATCATCCGCCACCACCTCCACCGCCACCACCACCGCCACCGCCTCCACCCAGTCACCGGGATAGGCATGGAGGAGGTGGGACGCACGTTCATGAGGACGACATTCAGAGTCGAATGGAGGGTGTTAGTCATCTCACTGGGATGATGTAGCCCTACTTTGAGCCTGCTGAGGACAGCGATACCATTGACCGTCGGCTGAATGCTTTCCGTAAGCATAAGCCACCTTCTTTCGACGGATCCTATGACCCCATTGCTGTTCCTAGATGGCTTCAGGCCGTGGATAAGATATCCAGGGTGATGCAGAGCACTGATCCCCAGAAGCTGATGTTTGCCACCTATATGTTGGAGGGAGACGCTCATGAGTGGTGGACAAACACCTCACAAGTCTACGAGATGCAGGGTCATGTCATCACATGGCCATTCTTTGAGGAGTGTTTTCTCGGGAGATATTTTCCTTATGACGCTCAAGAGAGGAAACAGGGAGAGTTTGATCGGTTGGTGCAAGGCTCGATGACTGTGGACGAGTACTTGGCTAAGTTCAATGAACTGGCCAAATTTTCACATTTTTGTATTGCTATGCCTACACCGATATTTCTAGCTTCTAAGTTTCGTAGGGGGCTTAATGAGGAGATAGCTGATAGGATAGCTAGAGCGACATCTAGAGATTTTGGCACGTTGGTTCAGCAGTGTCGCGACATTGAAGACGTTTGCATTGTGAGTAAGGCCAAGTTATCGAAGGTTAAGGGAACTAGTAGTTCCACATCTTGGAAGGACAGGAAGTTTGGTGGTAAAGGTAAGGAGAAGCAGTTGGCTGCTAGACAGGCGCCAAATCAGTTCAAGAGGACTTCTACTTAGGGGAGTGCAGCTAGACCTTCTTCTCCCAGATGTACTGGATGTGGGAAATTTCATGTTGGGCCGTGTGCCACCGGGCAGGTCATTTACTTTCATTGTGGCAAGGAGGGCCACTATGCCTGAGATTTTCCTTCTTCGAGTGCTAGAGCTGCAGCTGTTCAGGCGGTTTCATTGCAGATATTTCCTACTGCACCTTTAGCGGCACCTGTTGTGCCACCTGCCACTGGCCGAGTTTATACATTGGATCACAAATAGTCGGACAAAGCTCCGAACCTTGTGAGAGGTATCATTTCTATTGGTGGTTCTGTTGTTGATGTATTATTTGATTCCTGGGCTATGCATTCTTTCATCGCGACCCCGGTTGTTGTGCGGCTTGAGTTGCCTATGTCTATGCTTTCTCCACCATTGCGGGTGACTACCGCCACCGAAGAAAAGTGTGATGCTTCCACTGTACATCGAGATGTCGTGTTTCAGTTGGATGGCCGTGAGTTTTCGGTACATCTGATTGGATTGCCGATGGCTAATTTGGAGATCATCCTTGCATGGACTGGTTGTCCGAGAATTGTGTGATGATTGATTTTTGTGCTAAGAAAGTGCTGATGTCTCCGTGTGATTCCATAGCCAGTTCCTCTCCTTTTATTTCAGTGCTGCAGTCTAGGAGAGCCTTGAGAGCAGGGGCATATGGATATGTCATGTTGGGAGGTTTGGTGAGTGGGACACATGAGGACATTACCGGCATTCCTGTGGTAAGGGAATTCTTCAAAGTGTTTCCTGAGGAGAATCCTGAGTTTCCTCCATAGAGGAAGATAGAGTTCTCCATTGATCTTTTGCCTGGTGTGGTGCATATTTCCTTAGCTCTATACCGGATGTCTCCACCAGAGTTGGCAGAGCTGAAGAAACATATTGAGGATCTTTCGACGAAAGACTTCATTCGGCCGAGCGTGTCTCCATGGGGAGCACCAGTCATTTTTGTTAAGAAGAAAGATGGGACTATGCGATTGTGCACCGACTACAGACAGCTGAACAAAGTGACAATCAAGAACAAGTATCCCCCCCTCGTATTGATGATCTGTTGGATGGACTTAGGGGTGCTTGTGTGTACTCGAAGATTGATCTCCGGTCCGGATACCTTCAGAATCGGGTTAAGCTGGAGGATGTCCCTAAGACCGTGTTTCGTTCGAGATACGGTCCTTACGAGTATTTGGTGATTCCGTTTGGACTCACCAATGCACCCGCAGTGTTCATGGATTACATCAACCGTATTTTCCAGCCGTACTTGGATCGGTTTGTGATCGTCTTCATTGAAGATATTGTGATTTACTCCAAGACGGAGGAGGAGCATGCAGAGCACTTGAGGATTGCGTTGCAGGTGCTGAAGGAGAAAAAGCTATATGCTAAACCTTTGAACTGTGAGTTTTGGCTCAAGTCGGTGAAGTTCCTTGGGCATGCAATTTCCGCAGAAGGAGTTGCAGTAGATCCCAACAAGATTGAGGCCATGCTAGATTGGGAGAGACCCAAAACAGTGAGTGAAGTGAGGAGCTTCTTGGGTTTGGCTGGATCCTACAGGACGTTCATTGAGGGATTCTCCAAGATGGTGTTGCCATTAACTCGCCTTACCCGGAAGGAGACTCCATTTGTGTGGACTCACGAGTGTGAGGAGTGCTTTCAGGAGTTGAAGGAGAGACTAACCACCGCACCGGTGTTGGTCCTCCTGATCCTGTTGAGCAGATTGAGCTTTATTGCTATGCTTCTGGGAAGGGGCTAGGATGTGTGTTGATGTCGTTAGGCAGAGTATTTTCATATGCTTCGAGGCAATTGAAGCCTCATGAGGAGAATTACCTGACTCATGATTTGGAGTTGGCGACGATTGTATTTGTTTTCAAGATTTGGAAGCATTTTTTGTATGGCATAAAGTTTTTCGTGTTCAGCGACTACAAGAGTCTCAAGTAACTGTTTGATCATAAGTAGCTGAATATGACACAAAGGAGATGGATGAAATTTCTGAAGGACTACGACTTTGAGTTGAAGTACCATCCTAGCAAGGCCAATGTGGTAGCTGATGCTTTGAGTCGGAAATATGTGAGTCTATCCAGTTTGATGATGGGCGACTTTGATGTCATTGAGAAGTTTCAGGATTTGACATTAACCTCTTTGTTTGGGGGTGCACTTTGCGAGATGGAAATGATTAGAGTTGAAAATGAACTGATGGAGAAGATCATAGAGGCGCAAGTGCAGAGAGAGTGCCTCGATTATGTGAAGAACCAGGACGGCGTGTCTTGGACTGAAGATGGATTGTTGATGTTCCAGAAGAGGACTGTAATTCCTCGAGGTCCATTGACTGAGGAGGTGATGACAGAGGCTCGTAAGGGCCAATTCACTGTCCACCCTAGAGCTACAAAGATGTACCAGGACTTAAAGAGAAACCTTTGGTGGCTGGGCATTAAGAAAGACATAGCGGTCTATGTAACACCCTGTATATATTTGGTATGTGTTAGCATTACATCGTATTAAGCGATGCTTAATTAAAAATACGAAATATTCTTTTTCTTTTCAATTATGACGTTATTATCAATTACCATATTGGTTACTTAATCAATTTCACAAAATATCGCCTATATGTAAATTGCAATAAGACATCTACTGAAATACCTCAATATAAAAATAAAGTGTGTAGCTAAAATCACGGATCTACAACTCGTAGTCCGGACCGTATCCTGATACATTATTACAACTCCAATTAAAACAAGACATAAACAATACTATGTGTCATGGACAATCCCCATGCTCACCAAATAAACAGTGTAAAAAACAAGTCTCAACACAAAACTCCATAACCTAAACTGAAGCTATAAGCATATAAGCAGCATGCAAATCCAGCATCCAACATGTCAGCATAAATAACAGAAAATCTAACTCAGCTCCGGCCTCTTGCCGCCTGAGGTCTCAACATTACCTGATCCTAAAATAAGCATTTCCCAAACGTGGGGTGAGATCTCTAAACAAGAAATCTCAGTAAGACAAGGGGTCCTCAAGGATCTTCCACCCCAAGCTCACTTACATGTGCAATATAAGTTCTAAAAGCATTTATATCATTATCAGTTCCAAAACTATGTAATGCAACAGATATCTATGGCATGTGTGTTTATCACTATCTACTCGCCAGAGAAATGTAGGAATACGTCTATACCTACATATAGTACAAGGAACACCGCTTGCACCTCACCCACAGCCTCACACTATTGTATGTTCTATATACTCAGGCTTACCGTATAGGTGGAACACCTCCATGCATATCAACAAAGCACTATATACAATAGCTCAACAGCATTTCCAAAACATCAAAACATGTAACACAGCATGCATATACCATACCCCATGGGACATGGTGGAACCACAACATGGCTAAACCGAGGACACGAAAGCTTACCTTGCAAGCTCACTATCCAATGCCAAGAGTCCTCAGAGCTCAAGTCCAACACACAGCATATCACAATCTGATTTAGGACCAGCAAGTGTATCAACATACATAACTTAAAAGCATTAACATAAAGACTACGTTCTCCTTTAACGATTTACGTCTTAAGGCTTCCAACAAAGCCACAAGCCCTCAATCACATGATTCTGACTTAGACCATTAATTACAGAAGTTCAACTCCATCAATCTAGGGTCCACAAACCCCCAATAGCCTACTGTACACAAAACACAGCTACTGTTCTGCGAAATCCCAGAATATCCGGATATTCCACTGGAACATATCCGGATATGCAATATCCGGATATCTCACTGTCCATATCCGAATATGTAATATCCGGATATACAAATTCCCATATCCGGATATCCAATATCCAGATATCCCAAAACCCCATATCCGGATATCACATATCCGGATATTCCACGGGCAGATATTCGGATATTTCACGACAGAATGCAGCAACTGCATTTCGTGAAGATATCCTTCAAAGGTTGGGTTTTTACCGATTTTAAACCCTTAAACATGCATTTCTATGTGTGTTAAGCATTACCCCACAACAAGTTATCATCTTTTAGCCTTAACATGCATCAAGCTTCCATTTTTAAGCATTAAAACTCAAGTTAAAGGTTGGTGATCATACCACAACTCAAAAACAGAGGAGGGAGATACTCTTGGAGCTCACAACAGCCACTCAAAGCTGACTCAACATGATGCACGAAAATGACACCAACAAGAGTAGGTTTTTCTTCACAAAGGTGACACTTTGAAGATCAAAATGCCAAGAATGAGACTCCCACTCTTCAAACACAAAACTCAGCAGTTCAAACTCCCTCACACAGGTTCTCTAACTCAGAAAAAGGCCAACAATGCAATCCCAAGGCCAACCCTCACCCTCACCAAGTGTTTAAATGGAAGAACAAGCATCAAAGGTGATTACTTGATCAAGAAATGGAGAAGGAAGCCTAAGAATACAATTCTGCTCAGCCTCCAAGAAAAGCAACGTTCAAAATTTAGGTATCTAGGGCAATGTGCCCTTAGACAGTATATATAGCCAAAACTCATTAAAACACGCAGTATTAGCTTAAATTGCTACGCTAAGTATTTTATTCCCAAACTTTGGATTCTGAAACTACACATTTTTCCAAGAATTATCATATTTTTATAATATTTTTCTGAGCACTTTTCCGGTACGCGCTTTTCATAGCCAGTATCCGTTTCTGGCATCAGTTCTCATTATTTGGACTTGAAACTCATTTTACAAGTCCTACATATTATTCTAGTAATTATCATGCACTTACATTAATTTTCCGGGATACTTTTTTGGTACGAATTTATACCGACTAGCAGAACCGGTATCTGCACTTTTCTTCCGAAAAGCGACTTTCAACATTCTTAATCACTTAGCATAATTATTAAAGCCTCTTAAAAATTATTAGGGTCAATTATGGAATCATTTCCTAATTTTGCATAATTAATTAATTAAAATTCCTTAATTAACGGTGCGGGTTCTTACATTCACCCCACCTTTTTAGGATTTTGACCTCAAAATCAGAAGCATACCTGGTCGAAACTCGGGGTACTGCCGGAGAAGCTCGTCCTCAGGAGTTCTTCCGGTCCATTGCACCTTGACCATTGGAATGATCTTGCTCCTCAGTTGCTTCTCGCCACGATCGAGAATTCTGAGTGGTCCGACGGGAGTTTTCAGGTTCTCCTGAACCTCCACATCATCGGGTTGCACCACGTGCGAAGGATCTGCTATGTACTTCCGAAGCTGAGACACGTGAAACACGTCGTGGATGTTAGCCAAGTTCTGAGGCAAGGCAAGCCGGTAGGCAACAGGTCCTACTCTACCAAGAATCTGGTATGGCCCAATATATCGCGGGCTCAGCTTCCTCACTCCGAGTGCCCGACCAACACCGGTGACAGGTGAAAGTCTCACAAACACGTGCTCACCCTCACTGAACTCCAGCGGACGAGGCTTGACATCATAGTAGCTCTTCTGGCGATTCTGCGCCTGCTTCAACTTTTCACGGATCATCTGGATCTGCAAGGTGGTATCTTGGACAAAGTCCAAGTCAAAAAGCTCCTTGTCCCCAACCTCAGACCAACAAGTAGGATTCCGACACCTCCTACCATACAGTGCTTCGTAGGGCGCCATGCCCAGGCTAGCATGAAAGCTGTTGTTGTAAGAAAACTCAACCAACAGAAGGTACTTATCCCATGCCGAGCCCTGCTCCAAAGTGCATGCTTGCAACATGTCTTCCAAGGTTTGGATGGTCCTCTCAGTATGTCCATCAGTCTGAGGGTGATAGGCGGTACTCAATCTCAACTGTGTACCAAAAGCCTCCTGCAGCGCCTCCCAGAACCGAGAAGTGAACTTCGGGTCCCTATCACTGATGATACTCTCGGGCACCCCGTGAAGCCTCACAATCTCGCGAACATAAAGTTTGGCCAACTGCTCTGTAGTGAAGCTCACCTTCACTGGAAGTAAATGGGCAGACTTTGTCAGTCTGTCCATAATGACCCAAATAGAGTCACAACCCGCCTGAGTCTTCGGCAATCCCACCACGAAGTCCATGGAAATACCTTCCCACTTCCACTGTGGTACTTCAAGAGGTTGAAGTTCACCAGACGGTCTCTGATGTTGAATCTTCACCTTCTGGCAAACCAAACAATTGGACACAAAGATAGCAACATCTTTCTTCATGCCCGGCCGCCAGAAGTTCTTCTTCAAGTCTTGATACATCTTAGTAGCACCAGGGTGGATAGAAAACTGACCCTTATGGCCCTCTGCCATAATCTCTTCTGTCAACGGACCTCGAGGAACTACAATACTCTGCTGAAACAAAAGCAATCCATCATCATTCCAAGACACACCGTGTTGGTTCTTCACATAATCCAGACACTCTCTCTGAACTTGTGCCTCTTTGATATTTTCTAACAGCTCGTTCACAACATCTGCTGCTTCCAACTCGAGAAGTACACTCTCACACGGAATGGTCACTGCCAAGTTTCGGAACTTCTCAACCACATCAAAGTTACCAAGTAACAAACTGGATGAGCTACTGGATTTCTGACTCAAAGCATCAACTACCACATTGGCCTTGCCAGGATGATACCTTAGCTCGAAGTCATAGTCCTTTATGAACTCCATCCATCTCCTCTGCCTCATGTTCAACTCCTTATGGTCGAATAGGTACTTCAAACTCTTGTGGTCACTGAACACCACAAACCTCAAACCAAAAAGATAATGCCTTCAAATCTTGAAAGCAAACACAATAGCAGCCAACTCTAAGTCATGAGTAGGGTAGTTCTCCTCATGAGGTTTCAACTGCCTCGAAGCATAGGCAATCACTTTGCCTAACTGCATCAACACACAACCTAGCCCCTTCCCGGAGGCGTCGGTGTACAGCTAATCTCAAGCGCAGGATCAGGAAGGACCAACACAGGTGCAGTAGTCAGTCTCTCCTTCAACTCCTAAAAACAGACCTCACACTCGTGAGTCCACACAAATGGAGTCTCCTTCGGAGTAAGGCGAGTCAATGGCAAAACCATGGTGGAGAATCCCTTGATGAACCTCCGATAGTAACCTGCCAAACCTAGAAAGCTCCTCACTTCCGTAACTGTCTTGGGTCTCTCCCAATCCAGCACGGCCTCAATCTTGTTTGGATCCACTGCAACTCTTTCAGCAGAAATAACATGCCCAAGGAACTTCACAGACTTGAGCCAAAACTCGCATTTGGAAGGCCTCGTATACAGCTTCTTCTCCTTCAGCACTTGCAGAACAGTTCTCAAATGCTCCACATGCTCCTCCTCCGTCTTGGAGTAAATCAAAATGTCGTCAACGAAGACGATCACAAACTGATCTAGGTACGACTGTTCATGTAATCCATGAACACATCAGGTGCATTGGTGAGACCGAACGGAATCACCAAGTACTCAAAATGACCGTATCTCGAGCGAAATGCGGTCTTCGGGACATCCTCCGGCTTCATCCGAATCTGATGGTATCCGGACCGGAGATCAATCTTGGTATACACGCAAGCACCCCTGAGCTGATCCAACAGATCCTCAATCCGAGGAAGGGGATACTTGTTCTTGATTGTCACCTTGTTCAGTTGCCTGTAGTCGGTGCACAATCGCATTGTCCCGTCCTTCTTCTTAACAAAGATAACCGGTGCTCCCCAAGGAGACACACTCGGTCTAATGAAATCT
The DNA here is from genome assembly GCF_033153095.1 of Gastrolobium bilobum. Taxonomy (NCBI): domain Eukaryota; kingdom Viridiplantae; phylum Streptophyta; class Magnoliopsida; order Fabales; family Fabaceae; genus Gastrolobium; species Gastrolobium bilobum. The sequence continues at coordinate 8,044 of NW_026897676.1, read as the reverse complement.
TTCGCTGAAAGATCCTCAATATACTTCTTCAGCTCTGCCCTACTCCGGTGGCAACATCCGGTATGGAGCTAAAGAAATCGGCCCCACACCAGGCAATAGATCTATGGAGAACTCTATTTCCCTCCGTGGCGGAAACTCAGGAATCTCCTCAGGAAACACCTCGAGGAACTCCCTCACCACAGGAATGCCAGTGATATCCTCCTGTGTACCACTCACCAAACCTCCCAACATGACATAACCAAAAGCCCTTGCTCTCAAGGCTCTCCTAGCCAGCAGCAACGAAATGTACGGCGAGAAACTGGCTGTGGAATCACACGGAGACAACACTACACGCTTGGCACAACAATCAATCATCACACAATATCTGGACAGCAATCCATGCCCAGAATAACCTCCAAGTTGGCCATCGGCAATCCTATTAGATCTACCGAGAACTCACGGTCGTCCCACTGAAATTCTACATCGCGATGAACAGTGGTCGCATCACACTTTTCTCCGGTGGCAGTGGTAACCCGCAACGGTGGAGAAAGCACATCATTGGGCAACTCAAGCCCCACAACAATCGGGGTAGCAACAAAAGAATGCGTGGCCCCAGAGTCAAATAAAACATCAACAGCTGATGTACCAATCGTAACAGAACCTCTGACAAGGTTCGGAGCTCGATCCGACTGCTGACGATCCAGAGTATAAACTCTCCCAGAAGATGGTGGCACTGCCGGTGCCGAAGTATGTGGAAGGGGAACAATCTGAAGTGGCACTTCCTGCACTGCAGTAGCCCTTGCCGTCACCGACGGACAGTCTCTGGAGAAGTGGCCCTCCTTGCCACACTGAAAGCAAATCAACTGGCCGGTAGAGCATGGCCCAAAATGAGTCTTCCCGCATCCCGAACACTTGGGGGCAGGAGGTCTCGCTGCACTCCCCTGAGCAGAAGTCCTCTTGAACTGACTCGGCGCCTGCCGAGCTGCCAACTGTTTACCCTTGCCCTTGTTCCCAAACTTCCTGTCTCGCCAAGAAGTGGAACTACCTGCTATAACCTTCATCGCCTCAGCAAGCTTGGCCTTCTTGGCCTTACTCGAGCTGTAGAAATCTTCAATATCACGACACTGCTGAACCAGTGTCCCAAAGTCTCTAGAAGCAGAACCAACTAGGTAACCAACAATATCCTCACTAAGTCCCCTGCGGAACTTAGCAGCCAGAAATGTAGGGGTAGGCCTCGTCATCCTGAAGTGTATAAACTTCACCAACTGGTTGAACTTAGCCAGGTACTCGTCCACAGACAACGAGCCCTGAACCAATCTGTCAAACTCTCCCTGCTGCCTCTTCTGAGCGTCATATGGAAAGTACTGACCCAAGAAGAAATCCTCAAACAAAGGCCACATCATCACATGACCCTGCATCTCGTTGACATGAGAAGGGTTTGTCCACCACTCATGGGCATCCCCCTCCAGCATGTAAGTAGCGAACATCAACTTCTGCGGATCTGTGCACTGCATGACCCGAAATATCTTGTCCAACGCTTGTAGCCAATGCGCCGCAGCAACAGGATCAAAGGATCCATCAAAGGCAGGTGGCTTATGCTTACGGAAAGCATTCAGCTGGCGATCGATCTCATCTCGATCCTCAACAAAGACAGGGACAGTCTGCATGGCCCCCGTAAGGTGACTACCATCCCCCATCTGACTCTGAGAGTCATCCTGCAGACTGGGTGGAGGTGGTGGTGGTGGCGGTGGAGGTGGTGGCAGAGGAACATGGCCAACAGCAGGACCATTCCTCATCTCCTCCAACATGACTCTAAACATCGTCATGTTCGCCAGACGGTTGGCCTCCAACACGTCTTCAGTGGCCTTCCTGTTCGCCTCTCTGACGGCGTCCAGCATGGCCTGGTTTGCCATTCTCATGGCCTCCTGGTCGGCTTGTCGCCAATGCAGCCAGAACAGGATCGGGCCGATCCTCCGAAGTCTCGCGGTTTCTCCCGGGTCTTACCATGACTCTGCAAAAATTACACAAATTATGAGTTGATCAGGACCATGCAATGTGGTCACATATGCATTATCATAATAATACTCGACGGAGCAAACACACAAAACAGACACAACCAAACATCCTAATCATTGCAATACCTACAGGCTTTTCCCTTGAACCGTTGCTCTGATACCATAAAATGTAACACCCCGTATATATCCGGTATGTGTTATCATTACATCGTATTAAGCGGTGCTTAATTAAAAATGCGGAATATTCTTTTTCTTTTCAATTATGACGTTATTATCAATTACCATCTTGGTTACTTAATCAATTTCACAAAATATCGCCTGTATGTAAATTGCAATAAGACATCTACTGAAATACCTCAATATATAAATAAAGTGTGTATCTAAAATCACGGATCTACAACTCATAGTCTGGACCGTATCCTGATACATTATTACAACTCCAATTAAAATAAGACATAAACAATACTATGTGTTATGGACAATCCCCATGCTCACCAAATAAACAGCATAAACAACAAGTCTCAACACAAAACTCCATAACCTAAACTGAAGCTATAAGCATATAAGCAGCATGCAAATCCAGCATCCAACATGTCAGCATAAATAACAGAAAATCTAACTCAGCTCCGGCCTCTTGCCGCCTGAGGTCTCAACATTACCTGATCCTGAAATAAGCATTCCCCAAACGTGGGGTGAGATCTCTAAACAAGAAATCTCAGTAAGACAAGGGGCCCTCAAGGATCTTCCACCCCAAGCTCACTTACATGTGCAATATAAGTTCTAAAATCATTTATATCATTATCAGTTCCAAAACTATGTAGTGCAACATATATCTATGGCATGTGTGTTTATCACTATCTACTCGCCAGAGAAATGTAGGAATACGTCTATACCTACATGTAGTACAAGGAACACCGCTTGCACCTCACCCACAGCCTCACCCTATTGTATGTTCTACATACTCAGGCTTACCGTATAGGTGGAACACCTCCATACATATCAACAAAGCACTACATACAATAGCTCAACAGTATTTCCAAAACATCAAAAGCATGTAACACAGCATGTTAGGAACATAACAGGGCCTGAAGCCCGAAGCAAAAGGATAAGGGGTTGTCCTTCGTGGGCCTTAGATCATGTAACATAGTGGCATTAACATGGGTTGTGATCCATGTGAATAAGAAGACAGTTAATAGTTAGTTGTATTGAGTAGTAGTGCTTGCGTGGCAGCACCTAAATGTAACTATAAATAGGGGCATTGTGTAGTGAAGGACTCATTGATCATTGTGAATAAGAATACAGTTCATAGTTCTATTCTGTTACAGATACCCATTCTGTATCATTGGTGCTTTCATCCTGGTGGAGTCAAGTTCAACCATGGCGATCATGAAGCTTCAGGAACTTGCTGAGGAGTTCATGCAATACCGGGAGTAGAACAATCAACGCATGGAACAATTGTTTGCAACAATGGAGTCTCGTTTTCAGGACATGCAAACGACTTTTAAGGAATCTCTCCTTCAAGCTCAAGGTATGACTTTTGAGAACCATAGTACTAATGTGGGTTCATCAGCACAGCGTGTTGTTAATCATGTTCATAATCATGATGATCCACGATCGGTGTTGAAATTCCTCAAACCGGAGATACCCAAATTTGATGGAAAAGACCCAAATGTTTGGATCTTTAAAACAGAATTATTCTTCAAAATCCAACAAGTTCCAGAGCAATTTAAGGTGGAATTGGCTGGATTACGCATGGAGGGAGTAGCAGCCAATTGGTTTCAATGGATGTTTACCAGTGGGAACATCACGTTGTGGGAGCAGTTTGTTCGTGCTGTTAGGGAACGTTTTGGTCCTTCTAATTACAAAGATATTCGTGGTGTTTTGGCTAAACTTCTGCAAACTGGATCCTTGGCTGATTATATGGCAGATTTTCAACGGTTGATGAACCAGGTCTCGAATATAAGTGATGACCTCTTGATGACTTTTTTCATTGCTGGATTGCATGTAGAGTTGCAAGGGGCAGTGCAGCTTAGGTGGCCAACTTCTCTTCACCAAGCTATGCAATTGGCTATAGCTTATGATAGCCACCATGGGGAGCTGCGTAATTCTTTTCAAAATCAACCCAAGAAGTTTGTTCCTCGACCGAATTTAGGAAGCACATCGGAGAAGGTTAGCTCAAATACTTTACCTTCACAAGCAGCTTCAGCTTCCACTTCTAATTGGCCCATTAAGAAAATGTTATCTGATGAGTTGGCAAAGAAACGGGAATTGGGGATTTGTTATGTGTGTGATGAAAAGTGGTCCTCTAAACACCGTTGCAAAGCTAAGATGCTAGTCCTGATAGTTGATGATGATTCTGGTGAAGAATCAGAGGAGGAAATAATTTGGAGAAATGAAGATACTAAGGATTCGAAACTTGATGCTGCATTACACTCACTGTCTGGCAGGTCAGATGTTAAATCTTTGGTACTGTTGGCAAGGGTAGGATCATTGGATGTTAAAGTGTTGGTGGATTCTGGTAGTTCTCACAACTTCATACAAAGAAGTTTGGTTGAGGAACTACACTTGTCAATGGTTCGAACACCTAAAATGAGAGTCTTTATGGGCAATGGTGAGTTTTTGAAATGTGACAGAAAATGCTCTCAGGTCCAATTACTGATTCAAGGACATACATTTGTGACTGATCTATATGTCTTAGACTTATGCAATCTCAATATTGTTTTGGGGATGCAATGGTTAATTACTTTGGGAAGAGTTACTCACAATTATGCTGAATTGTCTATGGAATTTACATGGACCAATAAGTTGATTGAGTTGAAGGGTACCAAACCACAACAACAGTCAGTAGCTGTGGTGGAGGAGCAAACCACTTGTCATGCTTTGTGGGGGCAGGATGATGCAGTCACTCAAGTGAATTCTGATCTGTTACTTCTGAAGGAGAAAATTCCACCTGAATTATGGGATGTATTAGTCAAATGGCAACAGGTGTTTGCGATACCTAAGACATTGCCTCCATTTCGCGAATTGACACATTCTATTCAACTGATAGATGAGTCTAAAGCTGTCAGAGTGAAGCCATACAGATACCCTCATCACCAAAAGGAGGAAATCGAAAGGCAAGTTGCTGAACTCTTAGATTTTGGTTGGATTCAGCTAAGTCATAGCTCTTTTTCCTCTCCCGTTTTGTTAGTCAGAAAAAATAACAATACTTGGCGTATGTGTGTTGATTGTCGAGCTTTAAATGCATTAACTATCAAGGATGCTTTTCCCATTCCTACCATAGATGAACTATTGGATGAATTGTATGATGCTAAGTTGTTTAGTAAGTTGGATTTGCGTTCTGGTTATCATCAAATACGTACGAAACCAGAAGATGTACACAAAACCGCATTTAGAACACATGATGGTCACTATGAATTCAAAGTTATGCCATTTGGCCTTGCAAATGCACCAGCAACCTTTCAATCAACCATGAATAGAATTTCTCGACCATTTCTTTGCAAGTTCATTGTGGTTTTCTTCGATGATGTTCTAATCTATAGCTCTTCCTTGGCTGATCATAAGGAGCATTTGGCAACAGCACTGTCTTGCCTATTGGATAATTTGTTTTTTGTCAAATTAAGCAAATGTGATTTTGGTGTAAGTGAAATTGCCTACTTGGGCCATGTGGTTACTGCTTCTGGTGTCAAGGCAGATGCTAAAAAAATTGAAGCCATGATGGAGTGGCCAATACCTAAATCTATCAAACAGCTTAGAGCCTTCTTGGGGTTAACAGGCTATTACAGGAGGTTTGTACAAGGCTATGCCTCATTGGCTCATCCCCTCACTGAATTATTGAAGCTCGATAAGTGGAAATGGTCATCTGAGGCAGAAAGTGCTTTCCAAGCATTGAAACTAGCTATGTCCACCACTCCAGTTCTAAGGCTGCCAGATTTCACTTCTTCCTTTGTGATTGAATCAGACGCATCCAACTTGGGAGTGAGGGCAGTTTTATTACAAGAAGGCAGACCAGTCTCTTATTTCAGTAAGAAATTGGGTCCTAGGATGGCTGTGGCATCTGCATATGTTCGAGAGCTTTTTGCAGTCACTGAGGCAATCAAAAAGTGGAGACATTATCTACTTGGCTCTTATTTTGTGATTAAAACAGATCACCAAAGCTTAAGGGAATTGTTGAGGCAAACTATCCAAACTCCAGAACAGCAAAAGTATGCTCATAAGCTCATGGGCTATAATTTTTCAATTGAGTACAAATCAAGCTCTTCTAACATTGTAGCTGATGTTCTTTCACGCAATTTCCAGAGGAAGAAATTCTTACTTGTTGTGTGTTACAATCACAGCCTACAATTGATGTATGGATGAAGATCAAGGAGGAAAATAACAGTGATCCAGAATTATTAGCTATCCACAAATTGATTGATGAAGGCTCTCATATGGATCCTGCTATCTCTCGAAGGGATGGTATGCTATTTCACAAGTCTAGGTGCTTGTTAGGATCTGCATCTACATTGAAGGCACTATTGTTGACAAAAGCTCATTGCACACCTGTGGGGGGACATGCTGGGGTTCAACGAACATTCATGAGGTTGTCTACTTCATTTAAATGGAGCAACATGAGGGGAGATGTCAAATTATTTGTCCAAGAATGTTCCATTTGTCAACAAATAAAGAATTCAACTCAGGTATCGTTTGGCTTATTGCAACCATTAAAGATTCCTGATGCAATTTTTGATGACTTAACCTTAGATTTTATCACTGCATTACCAAAGTCCAATGGGTATGCAACCATATTAGTGGTGGCGGATCGATTGTCTAAATATGGCCACTTTGGACCATTACCAGCAACTGTAGCTGCCTTATTTTGTGAGATGGTAGTGAAGCACCATGGCTTTCCTAGATCTTTGGTTTCGGATCGTGATCCAGTTTTCATGAGTTGGTTTTGGCAGCAGTTATTTCGTCTGAGTGGAACTAAATTACTTGCTAGTTCCTCATACCATCCCCAAACGGATGGACAATCCGAAGTCACCAACCGGTATCTTGAACAGTATTTGCGTGCATTTTGCTTTGATCAGAACAGTAGATGGTCTCAATGGCTATGCTGGGCTGAGTTACACTATAATACTTCAGTGCATTCTTCCATCCAAATGTCTCCCTTTCAAGCGCTATATGGGAAACTACCAACTCTCATCCCTCAGTACCACAAGGATTCTGTTCAAACAGAAGCAGTAGATATGATGTTGCGTCAGAGGGGACGTTTTATCCTTATTAAAAGTGCAATTACAACGAGCACAACAAAGAATGAAGAATCAAGCTGACCGCCACCGTCAGGAACGTGCGTTTCAGGTTGGCGACCGGGTGTTAATTAAGCTTCAACCATACCGACAAGTATCAGTAGCTAAACGGGCTAATCATAAATTGGCTAAGCGTTTTTTTGGTCCATATACCATAGAACAGGTTATCAGCCCTGTTGCTTACAAGGTTAATCTTCCAGAAGGCAGTTTAATTCATCCTGTTTTTCACATTTCGATTTTGAAACCATTTTTTGGTTCTTCCAGTCCAACTTTTGCAGCTTTACCAGCAGACAGCATTGATCACAGACCTGTACAGGTTCCTATAGCCATTCTAGCTTCACGGCAGATTACATTGGGCGGCCAAAATGTCCTACAAAAATTGGTGCAATGGTCTACAACTGTTCCGGAGGATGCAACTTGGGAAAACGCTGAAGAATTGTATCAAACTTATCCCAACCTTGAGGACAAGGTGGCTTTCGAAGGGGGGAAGATGTTAGGAACATAACAGGGCCTGAAGCCCGAAGCAAAAGGATAAGGGGTTGTCCTTCGTGGGCCTTAGATCATGTAACATAGTGGCATTAACATGGGTTGTGATCCATGTGAATAAGAAGACAGTTAATAGTTAGTTGTATTGAGTAGTAGTGCTTGCGTGGAAGCACCTAAATGTAACTATAAATAGGGGCATTGTGTAGTGAAGGACTCATTGATCATTGTGAATAAGAATACAGTTCATAGTTCTATTCTGTTACAGATACCCATTCT